>NW_018108248.1:28378-52025 GCF_000183805.2 Loa loa
AATATATATATATATATATATATATATATATATATATATATATAAATGAAAAAAACATTAAAAGCATTCAAACCTGCTGGCCAACAGTTTCGAAACGACGATTGGTAAAATAAACACTAAATTCATTCATGGATAAATTGAGGACTTGCAAAAAATTACCATCAGCAGCTGTCGAAAGCACAGCAAGGTCATTTTCCTTTGCATCCATCTGACAAATAATTCAATTTAATATGACAAAATGACTGAAGACTTATGCAATTATTAGAGACGGTAGATTATATTTGGTAAAGTTATGACGGGCTTATAAAGAAAATCCAAAACAAACATTTAATTGCTTGCAGATGAACTCTTTCACGGTATTTTTGTACGTGCTGAAGACCAATCGCAACTGCAAGACAAAGTGAAACATTTCAGCATTTGTGATGAAATGTGAAATAAAATGAATTGCAAACCTTTGATAAAACAGCATTCCTCCAATCATCGTAATGTTCATTTTGTACGATAATTCGATAAAAATCCTGCATACAGAAACAATTTCTTACACTCAACTACGAGTTGAAATGCAACAGATTGATTAAAAAGATGACGAATTGAACTAGCAATCAAACCTCATAGTATTTTCCTCTGTAATCTATACACAGTTTCTCTTTCATTTCCTCCTTCAAAACTTCTTCTTCAAAGTACCATCTGAAAAAAAACCAATGCTATAATATCACATATTTTAGCTTCATACTGTCCCCCCTATTTTGATAACGACTTCTGTTCATTGTTTCATTCAATCTTCTGGACCGAACTTTGGATGAAAAACTCCGAGATACTGGAACTCAAGGTGGACTGAAATGTAAAACAGAAATCAGTATCCCAGTGGAAACCTGAACAAGTTGGTTTAAATTTAATTCTCGATCAGACTCTTGAAGCCAACATTGTAGTACTGCACGATAATTAGCAATACGGCTTTCACTGAGATGCTCTGGAGGTAAAAGTAACCTTGAAGTGACAATAAATGTTATCGAATGAGCGCAATGATGCTTATTCCATTGTTCAAACAGTTGTGGAAAAAAACCATTAACGCATTTTTCAAAGTAAAGATCACCGTATGGATCAAAATCCCACATTTCCGAACTCATTTGAACATATACCAGCATCTGGATGATTTCGTATTGCGGCAATATGGAAATTACTATATTTAATAATCAAACTAAAATAAACTTTAAAAAAAATGCAAAAATGAGTACATTACTCAACAACGCACCATAGCGCTTGCTGAACGAAACACTATACGTGTATCCTCTGAGACATAACCACTTCTAACCTAAAAATATTATAAACTGAGTATACTTCTGAAGTGTACAAAATATTATTTGCATTATTAAATTGTAATTGTTTTAGCATCTTCCTCAAAGACAATTACTATACATAGTGGTGATTTTTCATTGCTTGTATATCACTATGTTTGAAACCTAGCATCCTTATATTAAGCAGTTATGGACTTCGTTGCCAAACTTTACAACAAACAATAACAAAATGTTGGTCTATAAAACTAAATTATAAGGAAAAAAACTATAAGGAAACCAGTACTGGATTTGACCGATTTTGGAAATATAACTTGCAGACAAAACAAATCTTATCAGCAGTGGGATGTGTATATACAGTTAGTAAAGCATCCATAATAACAGAATACTTACAATTTCACCCTTTGCCCAAAGGCTTACAACAGTGGTTGGAATGAGCAACCATTCCACTTTCTTTCCAATATATGCACATGTATCAATAAGGCAATTCCGAAAACGCCACATATCGGATCGACTAACATAGCGTTCTTTGATTGTGATTTCGATGTTGTCTAATACTACCTGTATGAATTCCATCCTGCTTTTATTTCAAACCATTTTTGATAGAAATTCAATAATCTTGAAGTGAAAGGAAGGTCATTTTTAATAGATTTGTTTACGCTAGGTTAATCTAATAATGAACGTCATGGACAAGTGAAGAAACCTATCAAAACATTGCAGTATTCTCATTAATAGAGCATAAGAAACAAGTAGTTTGATACGAAGTTTAAGTCATATTCATTGTAGTCCAAAACTTTTTTAGTTCACCTGCTTTTTTTCGACAACTTTGACCGTAACATACTGATTTTGAGAAAGTAAAAACATATCAGCGATAGCTTTCTCAATATAAATGCGTCTTTCTCTGTATGTCCCACTTTCATCATCTTCATGTAAATGCTGTACATAAAACCGTTGATCCAACGATGATGAGATCTCCAATATATTACCCAAACACAATCCGGGAAGATCCTTACTGCTCTAAAAACAGCAACAATTTCCTGATCATAAAAAAGATATAGGATGAATAAGCATACTCCGTTCTGGTTGATACACCTGGCTTTGCAATTGATCAAAACAAAATTACAAAGAGTTCCCAGTTCATGCGGAATGATGAAATCTCAGAAAAAACACCACTGAACAATGTAACATTCAAGTTTGGGTAATCCATATTCCTTTCTGTTCATGGCTACACGAACTGAGATTCGTTAACCATGTGAAATGTACAAGCACATAGAATATCAAATTACCAGTATGACGTCACATCTCCTTCCTTTACATTTTTTGTCACCTTTCTTGCACAGATAAACACGAAACACGTTGTCCTGTTTCGGTTTCATTTATAGCCATTTAAGTAAATATAATTCATTCAATAATCCTGAAAATCACAGGAAATACTGTACACAACTACCGAAAATATCTTCTAAGCTTCCTAAAAACATTGGACTGTGCACCGAAAGTCCCACATTCAATTGTAAACCCATCCAGACTCCCTTTGCTTCTTCATCTTCGTCCTACTTCAGTACGATATTACCCTCTTAGCCAAAGCTAGCAAAACTTCGCTTCTTCGTTTAATGTCAGTAGTATTCCAGTGTTCCAGAAGCTCTCCCGATTTCAGTTACAGCATGTATTTAAGCAAAAAGCACGCTCTAGAGTATTCGAAATAAAAGAATATTTAATAATAACACTACTAAACTCAACTTATGAAAAGATCTAAATTCATCCATCATCCATCTCATATACCATCAGAAAACAAATCCGCCAGCCATTTTTACAGTGTCTTTTTATAAATGAATGAACCAAAGCAAAGTTCCACAACGTTTATTTGAACAAAACAATCTCAACTATAAGAACGATTGTTGGCAAAAAGTAAAAAGAAAAAAAGTATGAAAAACAGAATCACAAATAGCCATTGCTATTTGAAATCATATTTAAATTAACTTACAATAAATTTCTGAACGAAATGAATGCATGTTTTAACTCATTTTTTGTACTTGATTCCCATTTTGGAAAAACAAAACCACACAGCCGTTGAGCTGGTTACCATACATTAAAATTCATTATTTCAAAAAATCATAGCTGCTACTATAATTTCCATCCATTAAGTTGTTCTCCCCTCAACGAAGTTTCAGATAATACAATACACTGCTATATTTCTCAAATCGAAATATATACTTGAAGATCCCGCTTACACCCAAGTCTTGAATTCCTCTCAACTTACATCAAACAAAGAAAACTTGAATTCCTCTCAACTTACATCAAACAATATTGGCTTTACGGCATTGTCCGAAAGAAATATTCATTATACAGATTTGTTCGTTAAAAAAAATGAACAGTACATAAACCATTTTGGAAATCAATAAGAGTGTTACAACCACCCCACAGACTAAAGTACATAATCAAGCTCATATCTCACAAAATTATTCCTTTCAGTATTAGGTACTCGCGGGTATCCAGAAACCAAAGCATCTTGAGAACCCAAAATCAAATTGTTGAAGACCTGGAAAAAATGGAAACACGTTACTGTCATTTATCAAAAATAAAATTTTTGCTTGAAAGACGAGAATACCTGACTGTTAATTATGTGGTTTATGCATGACAAATTATATTTGTTTAAAAGAATGCAAGCAAAAATTCAATTATCGAAAGCAGCAGATATTTTTTAATAAAAGGAAAAAAGACTACCTTCCAAATTGGCTCGCGAACTTTTCTTGCTGGATGCCATAGAGCTTGAAGACAGTACTGAAGTACTTTGATTGGGCCAAGCGATACACGCATGGCATCACAGGCAAAAACAAACCTGGAATATTTCATGCATTAAATTTCAATGTGCAAAGAGAAGTGAAGTTACTTTTTTCTGGCAATCCAGAAAAAACCTACCGTTGTATTACATGTGGTGAGTTTTCAAGCATATTCGGCCATACATAATTGAAAATGTGGATTAATGCATCTTCACAGCCAAAACCATAAACACCTAAAGTTAAATGCGCAACAGCATCCATTGCTATTTGCCGGTGTACAATATCTCTGAAATAAATTGCAACAAATACCAAGTGCATTTTAGTAAGATATTACTCAATAAATCCAAAACTAACTACTAAATTGATATATGTGCTATATCAAAAATACCAAATAACAGATCATCGAGATGTAAGGATCCCACAATCCCACAGCTTGTACAGAATAAGATGAATGGGACCAGATCAGAGAATTGAAATGTTTTTAAAACTGTTGATATCACTATGAAATGAATATATTAAACTACTACTAATCAAAGTACTAAAACAAGTAATCACATTTATGTAAGCCAGAAATATAAACTTTCCAGCAAATTAAGACGAAATTGAGAATTTACAATTCAAACGATAATTCCATGCAAACAAAAAAAAAAAAAAAAAGAATAGCAACATTCTAGAAATAGAAGAAATCCGACTCACCTCTCCATCAGAGCATCTACTAAAAGAGGAGTGACTGCGTATATATAATCTTTGGCCATTTCTCCAATGTACTAGAAATATTCATTAAAATTATATAAGTAATATAAAATCAACGCAAAATAAAGATGTATTAACTAATTCATATGAATCAAATATATGGAATTATTATGAATTGATAGTGTAAGTTAAACAGGATGCATTCTTCTATCCTTTTGTCAAGCTTAAGGTCCCCACTAAGTGACATGTAACAATGAATACCCGAAAAATCCAAAACAGAAATAAAAGGCGGTAAATTATAAAACCTCAAACATAAAGGAGAGCGCCTTAAGAACTCCATTCTGTACGTTGATCTCCGGAACACGGTACTCATTCATTATAGCTGGCAGCACAGTAAAAGGAGCACATGTTTCAGCCACAATAGCAATAGCAACTGTGGTGCATACACGAAGTTGGCGTTCCTGCACCTTGAGATTGTTAAGAAGTGTCGCCAAAACATCATGAGGACCAATTGCCTGCAAACACACACACTAATAACTACAAGAAAATTAACCGTTTAACCTCTAAATAGAAAAATGTTATGCATTTCTTCCAGTTGTAAGCAAAAGCTCGTAACGTACTACATATAAACATATGAATTGTACTAATAGGAACGGAACAAAATAAAACGTCTGTAATGTTTCTATTCAGCAAATTTTAATAAAAGCAAACTTACGCTTCAATTCCCCTAATATATCGGAAGTTAAAACAAAGTTAAATTCTAAATTTTGGATTCAATTTAAATATAACATAAGATTTTCCACTTAAAAAAATTTTTGAAAGACTACAAAAATCGCACAGATCCCAACATGGTCGCCGGAACATATAGTGTACATCCACGTTCGGCTCAATTTCCACTGTCTCATTTGCACATTTAACTAAAATTTCAACTTAAAATTGCTATGATTTTGCTCTTTACAATACACGCATGCTACTTTGAACGATGAAAGACTATGATTAAAATTTTTTGCAAGTGTACAAAGCATATTTGTGCATCACAAATCGACGAGCTTCATTTCTCCATGACCTTGCCCTTCTTTTTCTTTCATAGTCCACCAGTTCCTCCACGAATGGCAATCCACACTCTTTTCATTGGCTAATAGATTGAGAAAACACCAACGGTTGCTTTAGATACTCCCCAGACTTTGGTAGAACCTTGTTGTCTTCGGAAAGAAATTATATCAAAAAAAAAAAGAAAATATTTTCCAAAACCCGCAAACTTGCAAATGATAGCATCAAAACAACCGTTCGCAGTAGTGAGACATATTTCTATTATCCAAGTAAAGACCCAATCAAGCAACAAACAAACTCGTTACTTACCTTGGTGCACGCCGCTCGCAATACCAACGATCTCCATCAGTGGTGGTGGGCCCCTAAATTAAAGATAGCGGAGACGAAAAACCTAAACTTCCTTTTGCAGGACGTACGTCCGTCAACAAGATACTATTTATAATAAACAAGGGGATGAAGGGAATCCTTTAAGGGATGGATTTAAAACAAAATAAGTTCTACGAGTTTTGTGCACCGTGTTGACGAAAGGCGATTGAGATCGATTTTCATATTTATAATGAAAAAAACCAAGTTTAACCTTTGCAATGTATCCAAACGTATTAATTGCCGCGCGACGAATCGACTTTTTATGAGCCTTCAATAATTCCAATAATTCGAAGCATATTCGCATCCATTCCCGAGCTGATACAAATTCACTTCCACGATCAGCAATGCGACCAACTAGATCAATACAGTTCTCTTGTACTTTTTCATGTCTGAAGGATTTTTGACCTCGTTTTTTAAGTGTCGATTTTTGCTGAACGTCTTACCCAAGACAATCAACAGAACGATGCTGATAAAAAATAAAATGCAAGCTCTAACAAATCTTACTAAACGAATACTGATCCCACCAGAAGAAATGTGAATACTAAAAATGACAAAAAAATCTCAATAACATATGATATAAATCAATATCTACTGTTTTTAAAAAATCAAACCGGTACCGATTCTTTAAAATTGGCGTCAAACGTGGCAGAAGGTCTTTAATTGGTGGTGTCATCTTTGTCATACCAATAACGTTAACAATTGCTTTTAGAGCACCCAAAATCGATCCCAGCACTTCTGGGTATTCTTCACCAAGATACTCATACAAAACAACACCCAAATGCCCCATAAGCTTTTCTTCTTGACAAATATTCATAACTGGAGCGAGCTTGGCTATCTGCAATACTAATCGCTAATAATTTTAAATCCATTGAAACTGTAAATATATAAGAGAAAATATATGAGATCCAAAATTTCTTATCGTTCATTCCAAAGCTGAGAATAAAAAGGTCTTTTCAAATCGAGTAAACGCGTGAACTAGATAAACGGGTCAGTAAGAGCAACATCACAGCACAGTACAATTTCACATTATTCCAACAGAAAAAATGATCAGAACACACCAAATCAGCAGCCTGCTGTCGAACTTTAGCAGATTTGTTATTAAGACGCCACAGTATAGTACCACAGATCTGAGGAAGATATGGTTTTGTACGCCGACCCAAACCCTTGCAAACTGTACCAAATCCATCCAACATTACTGCATCCTAAAACGTGTGACATAATAAAGTAACAACAGTTCTCATAAATGTAAGTAGGAAATAGGGAATATTAGAGCAAAGCGTACTTCCTGCGTTTGTTCCTGGAAGGCATATACAATACCATCAATAAGCTGTTCCTCCAAGCGTGCATCGATTTCATTTGCTCCCATCAATGAGACAATATTTTCAATTGTTTCCATAACCATCTTCCGATACAATTCATTTTCATCTTTCAGATCATCTACTATTCGTGCAATCATTTCTGCTGAACCCACCTTGAAATAAATACTATGTTATTCCAGTAGCAATAATCACATTCGGTTCTCTGAACAAAACTTTTTTCTTTATCGGTTCCTCTAGTCTGCATCCAGTCGATCGATATTCGAGGAAAAAACTCTCGAGTATGGTTAACAATAATTGGTACTAAGAATTGGAACAGAGAATCCCGGTTATATCACTGATGTACAAAAAGTTGTCACTGTGTGCTATAAAAATAACAACATGGAAGGACAACCTTGAGAAAAAATCAAACTTGAATCATTTGAAGTTACCCGAAACCTTTTGAAATCAATAACTTGAAAAAGAATTAAACCTTTTGCGCCATTTCCACAGTAGTATCGACCAGCTGTCGGTAGTTACGTCGATCAAGTGCCATACGATGGTTCCAAAATGCTTTGAAGAAATGTGCTAGGATTTCATCACGGATATAAGCCGCTTCAACACCATCCGTTGCGCAGCACTGTTTTACTACCTAAAAAACTCATTCTGATCAAAGCGAAAAATAATTTGGTTGAAAAATGATATGAAATCAGAAATACCAAGTGCTAGTTTACAATTAATAAAAATCTATACGTTAAAAAAGCTACTTTCTCGTTTTCTGATTTAATAAGCAACTAAATCAGTGTTTATGGGATAACCCGGGAACAAAAGAAGGAATACTAAAATTTCGCCAAAACAGTATCTGATGCAAACATCATACAATGAGAAATAGTCAAGACCAAAAAATACATCAGTTCAGTAATCTATTTGCACCCGGTTTACTGGTACATATTATCAACAAGGTCCACCATACTCAGACAAATTAACAATATCAGGACCACTTAATTCAATTCGGTGTGTTACCTACCTTCAGCACAATTTTCTTCATTTCTTCGTCGGGAGATGCAAATTCTCGAATCAATATAAGCATTACTTCACGCGTATAGTAAGATGCATATTCAGCATCCATCAAAGGAATCAGGAAACCGATTGCCTTTAAAAAGGCAGCAAGACCCTGAAGATTATGCTTATAGCACGCCAATTAAAAAATAATGTACTGAAAATTGGATATTGACAATGAAAAACGGACCTTCCCCCGATGTGACCGAATACCCTTCCAAAGTGGCTTTAAAACAGAGTCAAATGCTTCGATACCGTACGGCGTTGCAGCTTCAGCAAGAGCTGCCAAACAAAGAGCTGTTATTGTCCGCACCTGAAATATTTCAAGTAATTATTTCCCCAAAAGTTCACTTGACAATCCAGTTAAAAGTGCTAGAAAGGAAGCCGCTGAAAAACTAAAACTTTATACAAGTTAAGGAGCTATGTTCAACTGTGATATCTGTGCAACAACAAAATTTGTAATATTTAAAAATGAGTTGTACTTCTTGTCATGGAGATATATAAATGATTACATGCTATTATTAACAAGAAAAAGCTTAATTGAAATCACCTTTTGCTGATCATCAACGAGGCCTGTTTCCACAATTTCAACAAGTGAACGGAGATGTGGTAAAACTGCACATCCCATAAGTATAGCCATCTGTTGCACTATCTTAATACCTGAAAAACACGATTAGAATTACTAGAAAAGAAAAATACTCAAGATTTGGTCCTTTTACCAGTGATTCACTGTTTATTGATATGTTGGTACGATTTCACGTTCTGGTAAAAATTGTAAATTCTATCAACCAAATTTCCAAAATATTTCACTGGAAAGAAAACAAAACGAAAAATTCATAAAAAGAAAAGGAAACTCACCCGTGTGCCTTGCTTGCCAACTTTTTTTACTTTTACAAACTGCCTTCAGAAACGGAAGAAGAGCTGGAATGCCAAGAGCTGAAGCGACAACAGCAAAAGCTCGAGCTGTTGTATTTCGTACATATTCGTCGACATTATCAATATCTGGCCGCATCGTCGAAATCATTGTCGCCAGACCTTTAGATCAAATCAAGATTATCAATTAAATACTTTGGGTAATACGAAACCTATATGTGCTCGTCTGGCTGCATGTTTGCATTTGAATAAACTGTAGCATAAAAATTAATGCTGAATTACCGGCTGCCTTTGCAAGATTTGAAATAATTTCCCTTCCTTCAACACGTGCGTAATAATCTTCGTCGATCAACAACGGTTCAATAACGACCAATATTTTATGGACATATGGTCGAACGAGATCATCAAGCTTATATAAAACACGATCGATCACCTAAAAATTTCAAGCCAAATATAGCACAAATCACTGAAGCAATTCAGAAATGAACTGTAAAATGGCAGTTTATTCTCACTATATAATAGATTTTCGAACCAATTTCGTATAAGATCATGAATGACAAATCCCACGTATAATAAATCATACGATTTAACATCATACGATTACGATTTAGCAGTCTTCATCAGAAAACATTCAAAATATATGCAGAAGCAATTATCAATCGCCGAGAGGAGATCGCAGAACTTGTTATTTTGAATAACCCAGATAATAATGAGAGCATTATCGAAAACATTAGCGAAAGTTCGCAAAAGATGTGGGTTGCATTTGTGAAAACTGAGAATAAAGAGTGCTGTAAATTAAATCAGACAAAATAGCAAACGCGCGAACCTTCACCATCAAATGCCTTTCCTGATCCTCTAGTGTAGGAGACATCAAAAGAGGTAATATTTGATTAAAAAGCGCTCCAGCTCCAAAACGTCGTGCATTTTCTGTGATCTTACGCAAACCAGATTTTCGTTGCGGAGGTGTCCCGTTTTTGATTTTTAAAAGATAAGTCATAATTTCACGTTCAATCAATTCTTCCTTGCTCAGTGTGCTTTCGTCCACTTCCATCAAGAGCTTGTCAAAATACTGAATATCCTCCGGCTTCAGTGGAGGCAACTCTGCATTTTTTGGTTGGGTATCAATCAATCCAGCAACACCTGGAACAGCAATCACTTCAACTTACATTCCCAGTAGTTTCTATTATCATTTTCTGAAACAAAAAAACTATCAGTACACTGAAAATACTGATTTGTGCAAAACTGAACGCCTGGAGGTTCAACTGAAAAGAAAGTTAAAATCACTAGAAGTCAGAATGTTATAACACGCAAAGGATACCTTTATCGGCCAAACCAGGTCGTTCTGGTGTTCCTTGCATGATGAATCCCATTGGTGTTCCTGTTGCCCCCATTGGGGTAGGCGTTGCTAAAAGCTTACGACCCGGGGTTCGAAGTGGTATGTAGCCATTTGGTGGTGGCAACACCTTGTATCCCGGCGGGAACAATGCATCTAGTTCTTCATCAGACAAAGGCCTTAAATAATTCATCGGATAAAAGCATCACTTCTCGTCCAGTTAAAAAAATGGTAAAGATTTAAAAAAATGGCAAAGATCTTTCAATTCTGACGAAATTCTAGATAATATAAGCTAAGGATTGAAATTATATTTGCTACCATGGTTGCTACCTACTCTATCAGTAAAATCAACATTCAGTCCTGCGCAATAGATCCACCTACACCCATAAACTGTATAGCCATAAAGGATGAACCTTCACACTACCTAAGTGTGGCATGCCTTGTTCTGTCCACTTTGTCTCAGCCAACATTAAAGAGAACCTAACCATTTCACTTATTCCTTTTTTAAATGAATGTTGCTTATTAATGAAATTAATACCATATGAAATGATTACCTGTTCCTTTCATCAATCTCTCTTTCCCACTTGAAAAGTGCCATCTGATCTGGTGTCATCGGTACCATTGGCATAATTGGAGTTTTAAGTCCCATTGCAGGTGTACCAATAGGTGTGGTTCCACCAGGTGTCATCATTGATGGTGTCATTCCTGCTCCGCTTGGTGTAAAACCTGATGGTGTTGCACCACCGGCCATATGAGTACTTGATGGTGTTGCAGCTGCAGCAACCGGTGTGGCAGCAGATGGAGTTAAGTCCCAACGCGACCGACGTTTTGATTCACTCGGTGTTTCCTCAATCTGTAAATAACATATGTATATTCTCAAATACAGCAAACATTACGACATTAGACAGAATGCACGCTGATCGTACACGGATAAGCCGAAATAAATTCACGTATGTCTCGAAAGGTCATAAAACAAAGAGTGGTTTAATACTGTAATAAAAAAAGTTACCTTGACATCTTCAAATGCACGAGCGTCTCGGGGAGTTTCCGCTCCCCAACCTGGGGTCATTCCCTCCCTTGCTGATGGCGTCATTCCATCACGCACAGATTCTGCAAATTGTATATTTTTATTATCGTTTTTCGAACCAAATGCTATATTCTTACAGAATTGAATGAAACTGTTCGTGCTAAAGTAAGAACTATAGAGTAAGAAACCGTGTGGAGTTTCGTCCCAACGATTTCGACGAGGTGTCTGAGTTGATGGCGTCGCATCCCATGCTTTTGCTCCAGAAGTAGGAGTTGCATCGACTCCTGCCGCGTGAGCTGGTGTCTCATCCCACCGGGCAACACGTGGAGTTGCAACCTAAAATAGCTCATTACCTTTGCGGATATTTCGCAACGTACTATATAAACTTAGATTTGTTAATGCTTACTTCTGCAGCAGCAGCAGATATATTCGACGTAAGTGTCAAACGCCTTCGCTGGGTGGAACCAGGTGTTTGAGGTGTTAGGGCTCCCGCACCAAGCGCCTCAATTTTTGGTGTCTCATCCCAACGTCCTCTTTTCTGTGCTGGAGCAGCTGGTTTTGTAATTTTCAGTTCACCAGATTTTGCTTTGTCAGCCAATTCTTTCTCCACTTTATCCTGGAAAGTCGCAGAACGGAAATTTTGATGCGTTTTTCAAAAAAATATGATAAATACATTCCCGAGTGAAAAAAAGTTTCTTTGCTTGTCTATCTTTGATGTAAAATGACAAACCGTTTCTTCACGTAACATCTGTTCCTTCATGATCTGAGCATAAGAACGATCCCGAACATCAGGTGTTTGATCAGCTAAAAAATACGACTGGAATAAACAAGTCAAAAAGGAAATTGGATGAGATTAGTTATATCTTCGCCCTTATCACTTTTTTGTTTTATAGCATGTGCTACGGGAAAAGAAGCCAATACCCTGCAAGGAAAACCGCACAGAAATCAAGTTTAAGGTGGTTTTGGAGTTTTACAATGCCTTTGGTTCTATTGGATAAAACTAGAAGGTTGTACGGATCACCAACCAAACATATCTGCTCGTTCAGGAGAAATTTGTCGTTGACGAGCTCTCGCTTGGTAATTACTCTGCCTTTCAGCAATTGTCTTTGTTCTCGTTTCCGCAAATGGATCATCTCCCTGAACAAAGACAGAAGAAATATGAAACGAAAAATTAAAAAGCAATTAATTATAAGCTTATCGCAGATTCTAAATATTAGTACCTGTCCATGTCTTGCAGCTTCCTCTACAAAGCGCTTCGGAGCAGAATAGGCTGCTTTAGCAGCAGCCATCGGACCAACCAATTCATCTTCCGCGTCTTCCTCCTCATCGCCAGCATTTATTGATGTTAAGTAATCATTTTTACGCTGTCCTCGAACACTTCCATATACGTCCTAAAAAGTGTATTAATTCATTACACATTCTGCTCCCTTTCATGTGTTAACGACCTGACTGTTTACTGATCACCGAAAATGCTTTCAGTCACCAAAAATTAAGATTACGATAGTAGTGTCAGTTACAGTCTGTCAGGTTTTACACTATTACTTGTTTTAAAATATTTTTTGATTATAGAATTCATGAGAATGACTTGCCGTATCATAACCGCCCGCTGATCCAAATGCAATTTTATCAAAGTTATTTCCATTCCCTAGAGCATTTTCACTGTTTTCATTATCATCTTCAAGGTGTCTTTTCCTTGTTATAATTTGCGTCTCGACACCTGCAAATTTAAATTACGTTAAATTCAAATAAATGGTATCTTCACTTTAATTTAGTAGTGGAAATGTGCATTTTTATACATTACAAAAATGTTTAAACATCGCTATTTGTCGTTTGACGATCAGTTAGCAAGTACACAGATATAAGTAGTTTAACATTTCCCTCATCATTCTCTTAATATCAGTCTTGCAAGAACATCATGGGAAAATACTAGAGCATGTTAGTGCACTAGTACTACCAACCGATACCGATAAGTCTACTGTTTTACGAATTTCGTGATAAAGGTAATGTTACTGTTTTCCACTACAACGTCGTGATATATCATCCTCAAAAGAATGCTGCAAGTGAAACGACAATTCAATTGACTGAACATACCAGTTGTTACCGATTACTTCGATCTTTGACGATAAACTCTTTTACCGTCAATCAGTTTCTCAAAAACACTAACTCAGATTTAAAACGGATTAATAAGTATTGGCCTACATTTACAATCGTAAGCCGCCCAGGGCAAAATCATACTTAAACTAATGATCAAAACTTCAAAAATTCGATTAACCTTTGTTGGACATCCCGCAGAAATCCCTCAAGTCTTCTCAACACAATTTTCTTTTTTCTGGATTAATACTTTTTCCTGCAAAGAGAATGAACCATAATTGAGTGGAAATTTTCGTGGGATGTTGACAGTGATCTTCGAACACCAATATCATCCATACTGTTAATGACCATTATCGCAGGCAAGTAAAACAACTGAGGAACAAGTGATATGAGGGAGAACCTTTTATTACCTTTTGGTAATAAAAGTTTAGAGTGTTAACATACCACTCTCTTCTTCTACCTATCTAAAATGCCTTAATTTATGCTATTATCTACTTAAAACGCATAAACATGCACCACTTCTCCCGCCTACAGATGGAGATGCCACCGACTGGCCACAAACCTGAAACACAGATATACCCACCAACAAAGTATGAAAGACTGCCAAGTACATCTGCACATATCGCAAGAAAGACTTCCTACTGGGACAATAATCAATTACTGCAGCTTAACAGATATCGTCATTCACGCACCACCTTTTCAGTGACCAGCGTGGTGAACGGGATTTGCAGTGATACGGTCACGTTACGGGCTGAACGTGTATGGGGATTCATGGGAAAAATTAGTGCTACATCTAATCTCGAACAAAATACTCAAGAATTAATAACTCATTAGTCGGATTTATATTTGGAGTTACCGCACTTACTGTCACTTCACTTATCCAAACTTTAATATAGGTACGGAGGTACTTTTGCCCAAACATCCACCCCAATCCTACTTTTTTCGCCTCTTCCTTTCCAATTATTTCAACTTCTTAAAACGACCGTATCATATTTTAATGCACTGCATTAGCATGGTAGCGTGCAATGTCGCCTCTCAGCAAATCACACAGCCTCACGTATGCCGACATTTTTTTGATAAGGATTGGATCATAAAAGAACAGAATATGAAGTAAACTACCTGTCAACAACCGTATGAACAACAAAACGAACTGATTTATTGGAAAACTATTCGATCTGTATTCAAACAATAATGTCAAGTAGCAATAACGCTACAAAAGATACTACAATAGCATAACGATAACAGTCACAAATAATTCCTCAAGAAGAAATATTGTCGCTTTGAAGTTCTGCGACTACTTGGTCACGATTTTCTTTTTTTGGTAGGCGTAACAAATACGTTGATGGTGATCCACCTGATACACAACTTATCTGAAAATATTACTATCCTTCAAAAAACGAAGATACTTCCACTCACTAATTCCATTCTACCTCTTGAATGGGAGATATGAGAGTAGGAAACTCAGCAGAAGACCCCGTACTGATGTAGAACAATTAATTACCTCACATTATTTATGATGGAAATGCTAACCGTTACCAGCAGCACATCATAAGGAATGTAGCAAAAAATATTTTTTAGCATAAATCCCATGCATTCATATAACATTTTTCATTTTTCCTATCCTGAAGTCAGACTCTGACCAGACTCTTCCCTCTGTACATAAAAATTTATTCCAGTTTATACAATGTTTACGTTTTTTACGGTGTAATACAGTTTCTCCAGTTTTCACGATACAATACAGTTTATTCTTTATTTTTGGCAATGAATAAAATTCTTTTTTTTTTCTTGATTGACAAACCAAACCTGATTTTTTAGTAATGAAAATCTTTTGAAAAACAAAAAGTGAAGTCATCCTTTCATGGTCTTAGACACATACCCTCAATTTGACATCCTCAATGACCACATGTTTCATAGATTCATCGATATATGAATTTACCCATACAGTACCTACAAAAATATTTAATCTCACCATAAACATCTTTATCATGATCACTAAAAAAATCGAGCCAGCATAATCAGAGTGTAGTCACGTGCGGACATAGCTCCGAACCAAAATCAGACTGCCCATATTCCATCTAATCTAGATATTAAGCAGGTTACTGTGATTCTGTTGCCAAATCGGATTTATCATACAATTATGTAAGATGAATGGCTCCTTCACTTGCACCTTGTTATTATTAGGATACTCAGCACTTCTGTAATAACAAAGGATGCATTTGAAGCACAGAATAAAAAAAAACTATTCCCATATATAAGACTTACAAACGTTCAAATCTTTAACAGTCAATATTAGATTTACCGGTGGTAGTGGCAGCACGGATGAGTAGAATTTTCTTTATACTATCAGTTTCATCGGTTTTAATATGAAGTTGACCAATCCCAAGTTTTTCATATTCTGTTCCTTTCAGTACAAATACCGAACACCTACAACATATACATATGGAATGCCTTAGGTGGTTTATTACACTTATTTGGCAGCACTTACTTGGACGAGAATATCGCTTTCGGTTCCTCCGCCAACACAAATTCTGGTTTTGGTGGAACATATTCACTTTCTTCACCTAGAAAAACTAGAAGATATTGACCCGATGAATATTTCATTTCGAATCATCAGAAGAAAAGACAGCAACCAGCATTGATTACCCACTTTCATTATTTGGTTCTGATTGAACAGCAGGTGGCGCGCCAAATTTAAAATCTGAAAATAAATGGAATACAAGTATAAATGGAGAAAAGTAAAAAGGAGAGAATTAATACAAGAATTAATCCAATTAGTGCAAGTTCAACGGCGGCAACAAAATCAGAAAAAAAATCTTAATTTGTCTAAAATTCAACAAGAACTTCGAGTATAGTAACATTTGTGGATAGCTGGAAAATCGTGATGTGACAACCTAATTTAGTCTTCGAAGAATCAGAGCATCCAAAATTCCCTTCATCCAAAACTGGCTTCAAGAATGAGAATGATGGAGTTACGTGAGACTTGCATGTTGACTCTACATTTGGTTCCCTGCAATATTCGAATGAAAGCATAGAAGTCGGCAGTTGTCAGTATTTGGATTAGGAACTTGATTAATTTATATTTTTTTCAGTTATATTTTTAATAAAAGGGCTGATTTCAAACACAACTGATCAGCTTAAATGATCACCTGATCAACTGATTACTTGATCTATTGTGTTTGAAGTTAACCTTTTATTAAGGTTAAAACTGGAAAAAATATAATTTGAAACATAAGTTTTTGGACACTGGGCTTGACAACAATTAACAATTTTACAATAAGCCTAAAACCGTTTATATAATAATTCAGATATTCAACTTACTTCTTTTCATCAAGTTTCTCCACTAATTCTTTTTCTGAGGATGATTTGAAGAGAAAATTTTGTGCATTCTTTAGTAGTTCATTTTTCTTTAAATCATCTTTTTGACCGAACGAAAATAAAGGGATTTTGTTGGTGCCTGTTTCTTTAATGTCGTTCATGCTTTTTTCCTGGAAGCTTCCGCTTTCTGTCTCTATTTTCGAATCACTATTGCTATCAAAATCTCTTTTTGAAATATTTTCGGCCGATGAGCTATTGAAAAATGGTGACAGCGTGGACGAGTGTGAAATCTGATTAGGCGCTGTTTTGATATATTTTTCTGAACTTGTTAACTGCGGAGAAGTTGGAGTGTTCTAAAACATTTTCAAATAACAATTAAATGTGAAAATATTTCTTACAAATTATAACCACTTTTATCATCCATACTCTCTTGCCAAAAGAGGGACTAATGAGTAATAGAAGCATTCATTCTTCTACTGAAAAAATTTCTGTAACTTCTTATTCTGCTCAGAAATAATAAAAAGTTCCTCCTTTTTTTAAAACCCCTTGATAAAGGAACAATTCATACAACAGTGGGAAAAATAAAAATAACAAAACACATTACTATAAGTACTTACAAGCAATTTAACAAGACTCACATGATTGGGAATAATTACTTCTTCGTCATCTCCTTCAGGACCACCTTTTTTTGCCCTTTTTCTTCCCCGCCTTTCTGAAATTAAATCTTCAACTAGAGAACGACTGCAAATAAGAAATGAAAACCATCATTCCATGAATATGAAATGTGGAAATGTCTGACTAAAGCAAAAGGTATGAATAAAAGTGATTAAAACTCGAAAAAATTTAGTGTAAATCGTGAAATGTGGCCCTGAAGAACTCTGGGAGAGAAGAAAAGCTAATATTCTATAATGCGACATTTCAGGAACCACAATGAAAAATCTGAGATCCAACACACTGAGAAATCTGTGGTCCAACAATTTAAGGTCTGAGGTCTGAGGTCCAACTAGTAAGCTACACCTAAAAAGCCCGATGGTTTATTCCAGTACCAAGAATGATCAAATGTTACGAAGAAAATCGAATACCTGAACCTGCAATATTTTGTTATTCGAAAAAAACATAGGGCTATATAAATGTATTCGAATTTCGAAGTAAAATATAGCAATTACTAAGTACTAAAAAACGTGTATAAGTGACTACTGAAAGTTCGAAAACTATTTAAAAAAAGAATACGAACAACCCTCTTACCTGATCCAGACGATGATGTTGTAGATACATCAAACGAAAGCTTTGAAACATTTGTTGGATTTGTGGTACTACTAAATACAGTTATTGCATTGGATGCAGGTTTTTCTTGCGCCATATTGGATTTCACCGTCGTTCCGCTTCCATCACTTACATCTTTTTCTGATAAGCTTATTTTCGGCAAGTCACTGATAGCTTCATCTTTTTTACCATTATCAGTAGATGCATTGGTATCATCCTGACCAGGGAAATTTCCATATGTCCGATCTAGTTCTTCGACATGTTTCAAATAATCGCGAACGCAGGGTGACTGCAAACCAAGGCAGTGTATGAGACGTAAAATAAAATGAAGCTTACTCACTTATTCGTTTAATTCGAAGGATGATTTAAAAAGCAGTTCCGGGAAAAAATACAACAAATTTTTAGACAGAAAAAAAAATTAAATAACTACCAGATCAGCATCAGGCATTTCTTTCAGGGAACACTGGATGAAATATAAAAATGTTTTATTAAGGACAGCCATTTTGTCGAGAAATAACTTCTCCGCTTCAGTGTGTTTCATTTCCAATGTCCTAAATACATTCAAAGTAGTCCTGAAAATACCGTTACCACATTAACAATAATTTAAAAAAGATATCAAGCAAACACAAACATGAACTCACAAAAACTTCTGGAAAAGAACAGTTTGAAAAAGAACCAAAAGTACGCCAAATTAGATCTGGAAAAAAAGAAATAGATCTCTATAGGATGCATACTTACCGCACCATTTTGATTTATTACTTGACATGTTAATATTTTCAATCATTACGACATTAAGGGATTAACAAGATTAAATCAAGAAAGACAAACATTAATAATAGATTTATCTGAAATAAACAATTTGTGGAAGCAAAGATCTGCATAAATTTTTTAGTAGATAAGATTATTACCATCTACATTATCTCTTCCCGGAAAGAAATTAAATTCAAAGGTCATCTCCGTGTGAAATGACTAGATATCAAGTGAGAAACGTGACCCTAAGGGAACAATTACACCAGAATACAACGCGGTAAACGTGGAAAGTAAGGAGACCCCAAATACCAACGAAAACTATTCGCGGACACTGATACAGTTCAGTACACCACTATGAAAATTTGAATCTCATTGAGATAGAATGCTATGTTTTACTTGCAACTCCTGTTAATGTGAGAGGATGGTTTTATCCTTGTCTATTTTGGATTAGTATACTTGATTAGTAATCACTTATCATATATGACACTTTCATTTCAAATACTTCTTTCTTGGAAGAGTGGTTCTAATTAGTAAGTATTCATTTCTCTTGTCAACTTCTCTTTTTCTTAAATCATTGGTGGTATCAGAAAAGAGTTTTGTTTTTCGAAAACTTTTCCATAGCTAATTGATTAGGAGAAGTAAGTAAATAAGTACATTAGATAAGTAAATAAGTAGTCTTGAGATATAGCTTGTATCTCAAAGTGATATAATAACTGATGTCAAAAATAATTTTATGATAAGTTCTTGTGACAGTCAAATATTACTGTACTTACTCTGTGTACAACACATCGTTATATGCTTGCTAATTTTTCTAATGCCCAAAATATTTCGAATCATGTTCAAATTTTAGTTAAAAACAGCAATGAATAAAATAGCGGCACAAAGGTTACAGTACTCCTTGATTTACGAGAGAAAATTGCATGGAGTATGTGATGAAGTGCATCGAATATCGTACTTTATGTATATTATGGATGAAAGATTATGGTGCCGTACCGTACATTACTAATATTTGGCTTGAAAAATGAGCATTTACATAAGCAGTAAGAAGAATTTGACAATTTGTAGGAATTTAATGGACTTAAGAGAGTTAGTGATATTGAGATGGAAGTCAAGAAAGTAAAATAAAAGCAAAACAAAACTTATACTAAACTAACAGTCAAAAATAAACAGACTTTCGTTTTATTTCATCATTGAACGATCGACTTTGAACGTACATTTCGGGTTAATCGATCCATCAACATTCATTCCATTACATCAATTGATTGACTTCGATTGATTGTGACATTACCGTCAACTAGAAATTGTATCTTTTAACTTGTTTGAAATCTTCATAGGTATGATATCTTAGCACTATTTATCTATCATCATATCGTAATAATCGCATGTCAAATTTTGTAAAATCCGAAAAAAAAGCCTCCAAAAAATGATATCATCGAAGACTTTATAGACATTAAAAGATTTAAAAACAAGAAATTTAATGAAAAATTAAGATCGGAACACTCGTAATCTAATTGATCTTAAAACTGCTAATTAATTGTTACAACTAATGAATATGCTTAGATACAGGTGATTTAATACAATTGAAACAAGATCGTCATTATTCTTTGGCGTTACAAAAAGTCGTCACAGCAATCAAAATTGAGGTTGTAGCGATCAAATCTTAATTAATGAAAGCCATCCAAAACAACAAGAAGTAGAAATGACTGATCACATTTTAGATACTATTCTATTGAATTACAAAGTGATGAATTCGCAGAAAATGTATGTTTTGGAGTGAAGTTCGAAACAGTTCGAGATTTCGTCAAATCCGGATTTCCGGATTCAATGCTTATCGGGAAAACTCGTGACCTCACATATTCACATGAATTTTCTGCAACATTCAAGATGGCACCATTTGATGTCGATGTTTTTAACACTGATCTTCTGAACAAATAATTCAACTTTTCACTTTTTACTGAATCCAATCATCTATTAAGATTAAAAAGTTGCAGGAAAAAAACTTGAGATTTTTAAAATCACAAGAAAATGAGACTGTAAAAATAACTATGCTCATGGAAGGTTTACTTTTAATTGTACTTGTTTAAATTACAATTAATAAAGTTACCGTTTAATTTGTCTATTACTTCTTGATCTCAATTTTAGGATACGATTTATAGTGAGGAAAATGTGAATTAGCATGAAACATGTAATTAAGCACCCAATAGCCACAGCCAATAGCCATTGCAAAGTCTTTGCTCCATCTGTCTGATTCTGAAAACAAAGATCTTTTCATTTGGTTCGGAAAAAAATTTACATTGACCTTTTTGACCTCCGTATGTTAATTTCAACAATTAAGAGGGACGAGATGTTATATAATCTCCCAGTTAACTTTGAATTTGATTTTATTTAGATTGGTAAAATATTTAAGTTCATTCTCTTTTATTACCTCATTATGATTGCTACTCCGAGAATTATCCAATAACAATGCTTTTGCATTGATACTTTTACTGAATTAAAAATTCAACATATTAAACTTCACTTTTATTTATTCATGTATTTATGCATCATTTACTTATTGTAGTACTTCTATCAATTAACTACTTAATTAACAACTAATTGTAAGCTAATGATAAGCTGATGTAAGCTGATAATAAGAGGGGAAGAAAGGGGTAAGGATTAGTCATGTGTCACAGCAAAACAGGGATTAGTAATAGGATTAACAAATGTTTATTGTAATTAAATTTAAAATAACATGGAGAAATTCTATTCATTAATATCAGAGTAAAATAAACTACCGGTTAGTCATAATACAAGAAAGTTATAATTATGCATAAACTCATTTGAATGATTAAATGAAAACATTTCCTTTATGGATTGTTTATAATTAATAAAATTTAAAATTTCCATTCAAATAGATCCATTACTTACAATTGTTGAATGTGAACATTGATTGGAATAATTTGCAAAAGTTAATTGAGCATTGAAACACATACCCGATAGTTTGGTCGTGTTCTTCTAAATTATTATCAAACAATGATAATTTCATAAATCGATAATCTCTGATAAGAACCTTTGAAATACAACAATAAATGGAATGTTATCATTAGATAATGATTACGTCTATATAAATGAATATGTAAGAAGTTTGCATATGAGAATAAAGCTATGATTACCTTAGCCATTTGAAATGGAAAAATAGTTGCAGTGGAATCGCAAAGTCTCGAGAAATCATAGTCGGGATCAATTCCATTAATAGTAATAGTTGAAACAATCATATCAGGTATTCCCTCATTCCAATATGATATCAAATGAATTTCGTTAATCTTAAATTTTATAAAATAGTTGAAAATGAGAAAGTTTTTGTTTAACATCATTATCCCACAGTAATATTTGCAAAAATGTAACCTGTTGTTTATCAAAGTTAATATTCAAAGTTTTGATAATAGTCTCATTATTAAAGATATTGATAAGACGTAATTGAAGTGTTGGTTGAATACAGGTACTGTATAAATTACAATTATTTGACCATTCTAATCCTTCCACTTTGATATCAATCCAGAATTGCTCTGATAAAGCATAGCAAAATATAAGAAGCACAAGTGCTATTGACAATCGCATATTAATGCTAATATCTGTAATGCTTATTTTTCAGTTAAAGAAACTTAATTTATTTGATAAGCTATCAAAAGCAATCATTCCGTTGCTAATCTTTATTCCATATTTCAATCTGTTGCAATGGTAATTAGCAAGTTATGTTTGTACTCATAAAGACAACTGCAAAAGTACTAAATCTATCAAATAGGCTTTTCATTAATTATTTAATTAAATTAATATGAATGTGATCCTATTAGTCGACTAAAAGTGCCAAAATATTTTATTTGGTCGATAATATCCGTCGAGTTAATTAATTATAGCTCTAACAATAAATGTAATACTTTCAACTGTTACCTGTTGTCATGTAGCGTATATATGTATATGGTTATTTGTAATTGTTGGACAGAGGTCATTGGACAAAGGACATTTAATCATTGTATAGATAGGACAGAGCATTCCATAATTATTGTTTTTGCAAATGATTATGATCTTGCTATAGTATTCAATCTTATTCCCATTATATTAGTAATTACTCCTCGATTTCAGAGATCAATCAGAGATCAGAAAACAATAATTAGTGTCTTTACTAATCGGATCAATTCCAAATATAAGTCACAAAATAATTGTATATATTAGCAAAAACTTTTCCTTAGAAGAAAACTTTCGAATTAAATAATTAGTCACAAATGAATTCAATCAGTTTAGATTATTATATTCCAGTTTTTAGGTTCAATTTTAAGTAATTTCAGCAAAAATTAAAAAATTTGCTTACCTGAGATGGAATATTTTCACATTTCAAATTTTGTTATTGTGATCATGATTACTTTTGGTCAGTAATTGACCATTCCAAGTTTCTTTTTAAATGGTTAACAGCAATGAAATTTGCTATT
>NW_018108248.1:52211-75164 GCF_000183805.2 Loa loa
ATTTTGTATTGTCGTTTTTTTTTTTTTTTTCTTAAAACTTTTCATTCATTTACATAATTAGCAAATAAGATTGGCTGTATAAGGTATGGATATTGTAATGAGAAAAATGATCTTGCTATAGTATTCAATCTTATTCCCATTATATTAGTAATTACTCCTCGATTTCAGAGATCAATCAGAGATCAGAAAACAATAATTAGTGTCTTTACTAATCGGATCAATTCCAAATATAAGTCACAAAATAATTGTATATATTAGCAAAAACTTTTCCTTAGAAGAAAACTTTCGAATTAAATAATTAGTCACAAATGAATTCAATCAGTTTAGATTATTATATTCCAGTTTTTAGGTTCAATTTTAAGTAATTTCAGCAAAAATTAAAAAATTTGCTTACCTGAGATGGAATATTTTCACATTTCAAATTTTGTTATTGTGATCATGATTACTTTTGGTCAGTAATTGACCATTCCAAGTTTCTTTTTAAATGGTTAACAGCAATGAAATTTGCTATTGATTGAGGGGAATGACCTCTTCCACATTTCATAATTGTCAACTTTGCCGAGTCTTTCTTCCAATTCCTCTCAATTCTTTCATTTTAACTGATCAAATCTTTTATCTTTTGTATATGGAATATTTACAGAAATGAAATGTCTCTTGGAGACAATAAAAATCACATGCATGCATAATTGCCGATGTATTTGTCACAGAATATTGCTGTACAGAAATGAAAAGAATAGAAAATGAGAATGTCATGATGATTCAGGAAGTGACAACTAATTTATGTGACAGATTGTCATCATCATTAGAATTAATTCATTAGTTATCTTTTCTTGTTCAGCTGAATGAATAGTGTAAGTGAATTCTTTTAAACTTCATTACTTCCTCCATTATTTAAAAAATGATTGTTGAATGAACTTTTTGAAAATGAAAGAACTGTAGTAAATCTGATTGTTCTTGCAAATATTCAAAAAACTTAATTTTTGTTATACCATCTCAATACTGTAAATATTAGTTTTATCAGAACAAATTATTGGCAAATTATATTCCTATACTTTGGATTATTTGGCTTTAAATGATCCAAAGTTGTTCATGATTCATCCATTAGACAGATTCTAGACCACTATCTTCGTGATATTCATATAATGACGAATTGGGTGACAATCGTTTTGACATTGTTGATATGGTTCCTGTGATCGTTGTTCTACGTGGAAGATAGGTTAGAGCTGGAACTGAAGTACGATTCAATATCCTCGAACCGATCACTGTATTGCCATCGTTGACATTCGAATTTTCATTAATCCAAAATCGTTTTATGGTACATTTTTGATCCCACGGAATATCGTACCTGAAAATGTTACCTCTTTCTACAGTAGGCAAACAATTTCGGTCTACTATTAGAATCGGTTGTTTATGCTATCTGTCTTTGTCAATCGTGTAAAAATTTATAAATCGATCGATACCAACCTATCATCAACATTTTTAGCAGATTTGGCAAGTTGCTCCGAGTAAAGGTATGAATTAAGATGATTGGTAGGCTGGGATTGTTTCTGCAGTAATGATATGAAGTGACGTTGTTTGCTAACAACTAGGAGTAAGCAAATCAAGCCTAGTAGGCTTATCAATGATAAGCTTAGCAGAAATATTAATAAAGTCTGTTCTCCGAGGAAAATTTGCGCAAATTTCTCAACCAAATTCCTTCTAGTTGTAGCATCTTCTTCGATTGACTCATACTGCAATTTTTCATGATATTGTATTGATAAGTATTGAATTATGGATTATTTATCAAATCAATCAATTCCAATTTCAAATTCAAAACTATATTTCAGATTGTATTCTATTTAAAATTCTATTTTTCATTGATTTTTTTATTTCAAGATTTTAGATTTCATTCTTGAAGATTATAAAATGCTTTGGTCACCTCAGGTGCTGATTCGACAAGTGTCATATCATCCTTTGCTAAACACCATGGACAATATTTCGTATATTTTCGGGCGACAAATGAAGCATTGAAACATTTAGCTCGAATTTCAACAATAAGTTTACCATGTCGTTCATCTAATGATAATTCATCTTCTGATGCTAACGTTCGATAATTATTAAGTTCCTGGAAATTCTAAAGTTATTAAAAAAAAGAAAATTGGGCGATAGGTATCTGGAAATTATAAATTCCGGTTTCATTTGTCTATCAATCAGTGTCAATGATGACTGTCAAAGTTTCAATCAATTTTACTTTCAGGTTTTGAATTCAGGCTAAATTGTGCAATGCATAATCATTATTTGGTTTATAGGTTAGATATATTGGGCCAAATTTGATTCAAATAACTGTAAATATATTTGGAACAATGTTTGTTTGTTTTACTTTAGAGATCAATAATAAGTACTAATTAGGTTATGCAAATTGAAACCTGAATTTCATTATTTTCTCTGAATATTTCAATATTCTGTGTGGAATCACATGTTCGTGAGAATCCATATAATGGATCCATACCGATAACTTCACATTCAAGAGTGATTTCATGAGGTTTACCATATATCCAATGAGTGATGAATTTTCGAGAATGTTTCTAGAATGGCAGCATGAAATTAACACTAAACAGGTTTATTTACTTGTTTTTTTTCAATCGGATATCAAATATTTTCGCAACATTTATCTTAGTTTGTACTTCAGTTAGCGATGTCTCAAAAATGTTTGAATTTGTTCACTTTAGCTTCAAATCTCAATTTGAAATTCTAAACATTAAAGTGATGCCGATTATGATAGTTATGCTGATTATGATAGTGATGATGATAATGATAATGATGATAATGATGATGATGATAATGGTGATGGTAATGTTTCTTCTTTTTCTTTACAAAGTTTTTTGGAAGGATTTCTTAGTAAAAAAAAAAAGAAAAAGAAAAAATAACAGAAATGTAACAAAAATAAAAACCTGTGAATGACGATCATATCAGTATGTATGTGTGTGTGTGTGTGTGTGTATATATATATATGTATACTGTGTGTGTGAGTGTGTGCGTGTATGTGTGTGTGTGTGTGTATGTAAGTTTGCGTGGGTGTTTTTCTTCAAATGTAATAATTTTCAAAATGTGAATTTTTTTAAATTTGAAAAGTTAAAAATGAAAATGATATAGAGAAATACAATAGAAGTAACCTCAATAAAATTTTCCGTAATGCTCCAACTTACTGAAATAATTTCAGCATTAAATTTGTTTGATTTCGAGATTCTAAAACGTGGATTAGCACATCCGCCTGTTGTCAAACATGTTGGCTTCCAGTGTACTGTTTGAAGTTCCAATTCAATCCAGTAGTTGATATTATGTTCCATTTTAGAAAGTATCAAATGCAGTTGTAGTACTGTTATTATTGCCAAGCTAATTAACATTTGCATAATTGTTTTGGTCCTAAAAAAAGAAGAATACAAGTAGATTTGTGGATTAAGTTAGCATATTAGCAATTTAAAAAGGACAGTGAAAAGATTAATATTAAATAAATGTAGAGTTGGCTGACTAAAATATCTCAACATGGGATAAAAGTTCAATGATTTAATGCGGAATATTCGGCGCATAGTATATGTTTCAGAAGTGTAAACAAGGTGAAAAAATATTGTCACATTTATATCGACTAGTTCAAATTGTCAACAGATAATGTCAACTGTTTCTAGATGTTAGATGAAACAGGATGTTTTGTTTAAGAGATGAGAATTTTATCAAATTTTCAGTTGTAACAGTAACAAAATTAGTTGTAACTGAGCTGAATATCGCAAAAAAAAAAGATGAGATAACAGTAGTAATTGAAAATTTTGAAAATAAATTTAAAAATTCAAAGAATAATGGCTTTGAAGATGAGATATTTCGATAGTTTCAGATTACCTTTAAGAGTTTTTATCTGACCGATTGAAAAGGTAAAAGTACGGTAAGGATATGATATAGGGAAAGAAAATGATTCGTTAGATAAAAACTGGAAAGTTCTATTTCATAGAGTAGAATAAAAGTGCCGTAAATGTGATGGATGGGTATCGGATAGCTTTTGGCCTAATTGAGAAAAAAAAAAATTTCAAAATTTAGAAAAAGGGCGGAACTTTCCTCTGAAAATGAGGAAAAAACTTTTCGTCAACTTTTTATCAGAATGTGTTTCGTTTCGTGTTTCACTGATATTATCTCTTGTCACATACACATACAAACACACACACACACACATACACATTTACATACGCGCATATTTCATGCATTAATGCGCTTCGTTCTGTCAACAGCTTGTGTGGCATAATTAAAGGTAGGATTGGGTCATTCTGCAGTCATCTTTCAGGAAGCTATAATTCCGGATGAAGCTTATTCTGGAATATTTTCAAGAAGAATATGCCAAAGCCTTACAAAATCCAATAATCTTAATGAAAGAGAAAAAATTGTTAGATCTCTGAATTATTTCCTTTAGTTTTTGATTAATTTCATAAAATTTCTACTTATAATCGGAAATTCAAAAATTCTTTTACTGTTTAATTAGTACTAGACAAATTTTAAAATATTAGATAACCATTCCGGATTAGGATAACGATAATAGAATAGATTTTAATCTAAAATACACTTTGATAGGAAAGGTCAAAGTTTACATCTGTCAACTCTAAGTGACCAATCATAGGTTAACCTTATCTTGTCTTCATTTATTTGAATTGAAAAATTGAAATCAACAAGTGAAGATTAGTGTAAACTAATGCTAACCATTTCGTAAGTTGCCTGATGACTTGAATTATAAAATGGATCATGAAGAGGACATTATTCATTTGATCATTCCGTTCATCCTTATTCCTCTTTCTTTTTCCCTCTGGGACCATCAAACTCTAACCTCTCTTTGCTTTCTTCCGCATTTCATTTCAGGCTAATATGCTATGAAATGTATATTCAACCTAATAAGTAAAGGCTAACTGATAATGATCCCAGTTACTTCATCATTCTCTCTCTCTCTCTCTCTTCTCATCTTTAAGATTCTCATCAGTTAAAATTAATCATTGCCGTGTTATTCGAGTAACTCTGTCACTGATCCCAATGGAATAGATATTTGCGCATAATCAACGATTCATTTAACCCTTTACATCAATATTTGATTCTTGGCTACTTCTGCTATTTGATGAAATTTTCATCAGCACTAATAAGCTTTCAAAAAAAATTTAAAAAATATTAGCCAATTAATTTGTTTGGCTTATTTAGCCATTAACCAAAATCCCACTAATCATTACACGGTCAGTCTTAATAATAAGTAAGCGAGTACAAATTTTTGGAATTCAAATATTTGAAACAATCATTTTCTTGTTTTTTATCCATCATAAAAATAAAAATAAATTTTCTTTCGAATGAATGAATGAATGAAATCTCATTTCTATTAAAATCAACAAGAATTGATCAAAATTTCTTTTCAAATCTATCATTTTACTTTTACAATTTCAATTCATTTCAAAAATGTTTTTTTGAAAAATAAATTTTTTGCAAATATTTATTTTTTACAATTATTTAATCTTTTTTTCTCTTTTTTAATGGATATTTTTATTTATGCATAATTCATTCTTTATTAAAATAGTTAAAAGCTTGAAAAATTCTTCAAATAATTTTCCTATGATTTAATGAGCTAATTAAATGTTTCCAGAAAAATCCCCTCAAATTTCTTACCTTGAATTCACCTTATCTTACCTTACCTTCAAGCTTTCTGACAATGATCGATTCAGATTTCATCATTCTTGACAATGATTAATTCGAATTCATTCATGAAAATGAATTAAAGAAAAAAGAAATGAGACAAAATTGTGACTTAATATGATTGCAATTTATATTTATCACTATTAAAATGTAAAATTTTATTGTAAAATTTATTAGAACTATTTATCTTTTATCTTTGAAATTGACCATTTCAATTAAACTGACCGTTCCATACCAAAAACTAAAGAAAAACAAAAACTATACTTTAATCGTTGAGAGTCTGACAATTAAAGGTAAGATTTAGTGGCAAAGGTGAAAGGTCAAAATGTGATGTAAATTTCTCAAATGCATAACAAAATAAAATATGCTCCCGAAGGCTTTTACAAAGTTATTTTATTTAAAGGCCTAAGTAATATTACACTTATTCAATGAATGAATTATATGTGGTTAAATGAAATGGGAAGTATTTCGAGTTTATGCTTGATCAAGCAATAAACTAATGAATCAAAGCTAGGGACAATATTTTGATGGCTTAAATAGCATCTAAGCGGTCCATTTTTGGATACTCATTTGAGTCATGACGATAATTAGCTTTTAAAAGGTAAGCTTAGCAACCGGTGTTCTAGAAATCAGCAATTGTTATCCTTACTTTTACAACAACATTTGCTTCACTGCACTTCTGATGCACAGAAACTTATTAAAATTATAGAATTCCACATAATATGCAAATTAAAATAAATTCATTGCAGATGCTTATGTATGTGACAGTCAAAGGTCAATAAAGTTGTATTAGATAATTACTGATGACAATTAGAAAAAAAAAGTTGGTATTTATCGGCAATGCTTTTTTAGTTATTTACATAATAACACAATATAATACGATCAAAAGCCATCGTATGATTAATATTGCGCTTAATTAGATTGAGTACAGTAATTTTTCATGTCAGATTTGTGAATGCTAATAATTTTATGAAGTTTTAATACTTTCAATTAATTGTGCCACTAATTAAGTTCCAAATAAATAGCCTAGACATATTTGAATAGGAAAAAAAGCCAATTCAAAAATTGTCTAAACGAATAAATGCATTGACCTTACTGGTTCAATAATTTAAACTTTAGTTTACATTGAATAGAATGATAATTGTATTTAAGAATTTCTTAGATCATATCATTCTAATGATTACATTCAGAACATTCATGTTTAGGCTTAATTGCCTTTAATTGTAGCCAAACACCATTCATTGTTGGCCGTTCATTAACGTTTGTACTCCAACAACGCCTCATTAACCTTAATACCTTTGAAGGTAATTTGATATCACGCGTTTCTGTAATTTATACATTTTCTTAATTAGAATGAAATATGTTGAAAATATGAATTATTAAAGAAGGCCGATGGGGCTATCATTTTTTTCTTTTTTTTAAATCACTATTTTTTAACAATTTTATTTTTAAAATTTTAACTGATACTATTATTTATATATTGTTTCCATGAAGAAATAAAATTGAATGAATTTTACAGGTAAATTTGTATTACAAGAAAGAGATGGAAATGATTTTGATAAAAAAAATGATAAGCTATTAACCGGGTCTTATCCTATGTCCAGCTGATAGTTTAATGCGAATCTCTTCGGAATTCATTGTAAAATATGGCAAATTCCCGGTGAAAATTTCATAAAGTGTAATACCAAATGCAAATACATCAGTAGCTTCTGTTAGCTGTTCCGTTTTGAATACTTCTGGTGCAAGCCAACGAATATTTATCGGTTTTTGAGGATTTACTTTTTTAATTCTTAAAATTTATCTTTTCAAAATTTGATAAAAATATTAAAGAAATGCATTTTTCATTTATTTAATATAACATTAATGAACTTTTTAGAAAAAGATATGAAAACGAAAAGATTTAAATAACTTACTTTCCGATATGTGATTCACGAAAATCACCCAAGTAGTATTTGTAGCAGTGAAATGTATGACAGTTATTAACCTTTGAACTGGTAATCATTGTTTTTCTTACAAATATATTCCGAGCTCCAATATTACAATGCAGCAATCCGAGAAAGTGCATATCACCTAAGGCTCGTGCAATTATCTGCGCAATCTAAAAGAAATGTTTAAAACAGATTCATGTGACATTTAAACTAAGTTTGACAGATTTTTATCATAGAATAAAGATGTCGCAAAATAAACTTACTTCTGTTTTATCCATAAAAGTAAGATGTTGTCCCATTCGTTGCGCAAAATCCGGATAAGAGCCACAGTTCATGAATGGATAAATCATCATATATGGTGATTGAAAAATTTGTACAGATTGTACCGGTAATACAGAATCAACGGATATGAATCGTCGTAATAAGTTTGAAATATGCAACTCCTAAAATATCGTACTAATCGTACTTTTATCATTATATTATACCAAATTAAATTAGGTATTATTTTTTTTGATGTTAAATTTTATGCATAAATCATTGTCACAACTGTTATAATGAAAATAAAAATTAAAATTTTAATGCTTACCCGACAAATGTTATTAAGTTCATTGTGGCTATATTTGTGCATTATTTTAATTACAACCTGTTCATACCTGTTTGATGTATGTAAACTACCAAGAAAACACTGAAATTTTTTCAAATATTTTTAAAATATCGTAGACGTTTTAAAAACATTCGAAAATAAAACTTCTAAATAAAGAAAAAAAAAGAGTTTGCTTGCTAATTCTACAATAATCCAAGTTCATCCAAAACTGGTATTTAGTGAAATGAAATTATCGAACTGTCGTCAGCACTTTTTGAATTATATTTAATCGAGTATACAGTAAACCGTATTTCAACTCAATTTTATGTTGAATACGATAAAATATACCTTAGAATGAAATTAAAATTTCATTTCATTTATATGTTAACTGACTAGACAGTAGTACTATTGGTTACGGTAAAAATGTTGGTATTTTTCATGAAGGAATTAATTTTAAGTACGAAATATTAATTGTCAAAAAATGAGAAGTCATAAATTAGCGTCAATTTTAAGAAATAAATAAACTTAGTAGACTGATTTATGGATGAAATCATTTGACAATTATGATTTTTCTTGCCATCAAAAATTTATTAATTACATCTGCGCTTATCCCTTTTGCGATAAGATATTCTGTCTTGATGATATCATCCCGTTTTAGGAATAATCCGGACAAACTGTAATCATCCTTATCATCGATATTTGAATTAATAAAATGACGTAATATCACGCTTGTTCTTAATATTGCTGATAACACATTCATCTAAAAAGCAACTTCTCTGTAACAAATTAGATTAAAAATTAAAACTTTATCTTGATATCATTCAATAATTCAGTTTACTTACAGGACTTCGAATACATTTCTCAATTAATTTGGCCATAGAAGGTGCTAATGGATAGATGGAATTTTCAAAACTATATATTTCATTGAATTTTATAATCAATAAATGATATATTTTGTGTTCTTCAGACATTACTGAGAATCGAAAAATGTCATCATGTGTACGGGAAATAACATAATCGCCTAAAATAAATTCAGGTAAAGGTACAGGTGGTTGAAGAAAAGATCGAACTTTACTTTTTTCATATTAACCTTCTAATTATTCATTAAATTTGATCAAAAATTAAAATTTATTTTGCGAATATTATAGCAATTCTTCATTTTATATTTTTAAATGTTGGAAAAAAAATTTAATCCTTCTTTTTATTCGTATTACCTGGTTTCTTGAGTATTCGTACTTCGATAAACATTTCAGAAAGTCGTCCAAAATAGTTTTCTTCTAGTAGTTGTAATTCATCATTATAGCACTTATTTTCTTCACTCTGGATAATTGATAATAATTAATCAATCAATCAATCAATAACTGCATCTTTAATCATTTATAGCTACAATAGTATGAAAATTAGCTATAAAAGCTCAATTTTATAATTAAAGAAAAGTTAAAAAGTTAATTACAACAAATCCTCTGTAGGATTCATAGTATCTAATTCTATTATAAGAAGATTATTTGATTTCGATTTTCCCGAGAAAAGTATCTGATTCTGGTTCGCTACAGGAAGAACATTTGATTCTATTCTCCACAAATCCATGAGTATCTGATTCCGATTCTTCACAAAGAGTATCTGATTCCGATTCTTCATTTTCATTAGGGGTATTTTAATAATTAGTTCATTTATGTGAATATAAACACGCTGAATATATTGAATGACCATGATAGGATGCATCTCAAGTCCCATACTGGCAATCAATAGTTGAAGTTTCTCTATTGCGCCATCGATGGTAACTTCAGAAGAATTATTTCTTTTCTTTGGTTTTTTTCCTTTTGAAGTTTGAACTTCTAATTTTGTGATCTGCAAATTTGGCTAGGATTAAAGGTAATTTAGAAGTCATTTCATAGAACTCATTACTCTCTGTACCTGGATTGCTTCTTTTAAAAGCAACTAGCATGAGGTAATTACACTTCTAACATTAATTAGCACACAGTGCATGTGAACAATTACGTGATATTACGTGTAGAACAAGAGTGTTAATACTACCGTTCCCATTTTATACTCTCTCATATAAGCTAATTATCTTGGATGAATAATTTGTAAACAATGAATATCAATAATTGAATTGATTCTTTTCAATGCGATTAATAGGAAGAAATTTGAATTTCTTGAAAGATTGATATTTAAAGCGAATTGGTTTGCAATTAATTCCTTTTTTAAATATCATTGTAAGATTGATTGCACGAATAAATGAATGGTAAGAATTTTTTTTCTCTTGATGAGTAATTGAGTTTTTGCTCGTTTCCTTTTTTTTTTGGAATCACTTTCTAGCTTGAAATAATACTCAAAATTAGAATATATAAGTTAATTTTTAATCAATTAAATTACTCTCTTAATTTATTGGTTATTAAAATTGTTCAACAATATATAAATGATAACATTTGTTATCAAATGAAAAACAAAATTTGCAGTGAAATATAATGTTAATTCAATCGTTTTCCAATCATTCATCTAAGATTACATTTTTTTACTCTTTCAAAGTAATTCAATTCATGAGTTAATCACTACAGTAAGATCACAATCTGATATGATAACGATTGATCAAACGTATAATACAGTGATTCTGATGAATTTATACACTATTTTGATCCTTGTATCGTTGATCGATATATTAATGGTACTGTATATTTCAACACAAATTAGGCTAACACGCCTCAGGCAACGAAATTTACAAGTGATGTAATTTGCATTTATCGTTCCTGCTTAATTTGTCCATGATAATTACATATGTGTGATCATTTTTCCTAATAATAGTAATAATAATAATAATATATCTACAGACTTTCTCTTTTAACTTTACCTCTCTCTCAATTAATTTTCGGGAATAAAATTGGCCGAATGATAAGAGAGAGGAAGAGAGAGAGAGAGAGAAGAGGAAGAAGAAGAAGAAGAAGAAGAAGGAGAAATTTCTTTTACTAATTAGTCAACTTCATCATTGTTTTTCTAATTTCATTGCATAATTCATCCTCAAACATTTTTTCCATTTCTTTTAATTTTAATAAAATTTATTTTCTCCATTAACAACTGAAACGCACTTTAACTGTTGTTGACATTCTCGAAGTGCAAACTTTCAAAATTGTCAACAACATTCTTATGGTTTTTTTTCTTTTCTTGTTTTGAAATATTTGTTATCATATTTGGATATAATACAAAAATGATTGAAAAAAGAAGTAAAAACTTTTGACAAAAAGTTAATTTCGTTTTTTGATCGAAATATTAATTTTTATTTTAGCCTCCTGAAATTTTTTATAACTTAATTAAGATTAAAAGATGGAAATGCTTCTTAGAAATTGCCATCCATCAAATTTTATTCCATAAGATATTTTAAAAGATCAATTTAAGAGAAGCATAACATTTTTTCGGTAAAAAAAAAAGATCAGTTTTTTTTTCGTTCTTTCATTTCTCCCTGAAAGATTTTTTGTTAAATTTCAATCATTATTTGCTTTTGTTGAGAATTTAAAGAAAAAAATTTTTTTCCAATTAAATTTCATGAAATGATGAAAATTCTTCTTCTTAAAATTGCACAATTTCCTTTTTATCTCAAACATTTACCATACAATTATTTCAATAATAACACACAAATCGTTATGCTCTTTCTAAAATAAAGAATAAGACAGATTTTTTTTTTGCATAAATTTAAGCATTAAATATGAAAATTAACAAATAGCTAAATTGCAGTGCATATCAGAGCAAAGAATACAGCAATAATTATCAATATTAATTAAATTCACTTCTTTCAATGTATGGTTCAAATGTTGCCTTCATTCCATTACCTGAAATATTAGGCTTACCTTTTATGGATACATAACTATTCCTTTAAAAAAAATGCTTAGCAGTTAGCAATTATATGGTAATCGTTATTGTTTTTTTTTCTTGCTCTTGCCATTATCATTTAAGCCTAATGTAATTGGCTTAGGATACTTATTCAATTCATTCTTTATCTTCCGAATTTCAATGAAAAGAGCTCAATTGATTGAACATTTTTCCTTTTTTCCTTTTTTTTCTTGAGAAAAAACTATTTAATCTTTAATAGCCTTAAAAAGTTTCGTAATTTTAACATCCGAACCAAAATTTAAAATTTTTCTATTAAATTTAAAAGATTTCAAAGTACATTCTGTTAAGCAATTTTCAACAATTTATCTATACATAAATGAATCTATTTTAAATAAAAAGATAGAAACAATTCTTCGATTAATGCAACAAAATATATCATCCATTTGCAACAAAAGGCAGTTAATAATGAAAGTTAATTTTTCCTGATAAACAGAAAAAAAAAATTGTAAAAATTATTTTTTAAGAAAGGAAAAAAATATATGCAAATAAGTTTATTTCAATGAACACAAAAAAAAAGAAAGATACTTTTCAAGTAATTCGTTTTAATAAAATTCATTCATAGACAATGATACGCACCACACATAATCCTACTTCTACTTTAGCAATCCATTTAGGGCCTAAGGCTTCTGGCTCACTTTTTGAAATGTGTCAAATCTTTGTTTTACATTTCAACAACAATGAATAAATGCGCGCAAAAAAAAAAACGACTGCTTTTTTTTTTTGCAAAATTAGTAAAATTAAAATGTTTATGTAAAGAAAAGATTGAAAAAAAAGGGAGAAAACAAGAGAATGAATAGGAAATAATCCTAAAATCATATTTCGATAGGTTCTGATTTAGGACCATGTAGGCTTTGGAAGGTATAATGTTGATACCTTCGACATCCCATCACGCAAGCTGATAATAAACCAATAGTAGCACAGAGGAGTAGAATGACAAGAATTGTGATAACAATACGATTGATACCATCAACAGTACTTTGAATACGTCGTGTCGTATCATAATTATCATAGATCATTCCCAAGAAACCATTGATTAAAGCTTTTTGCTCCTCACGTGAATATGAATCAAAGCGTGACATAATGGCACGCGCCTCAGAGCGTGATAACGGCCCCGTGGCGATCTGTAATTTATATTTTTGAATTCCTTTCCTAAATTATTTGGAACAAATTTTTCATTTAATTTAAATTTAGATTTATTTAAAAATCTTTTGGTAAAGTGAAACAGTTCCAAAGAAAGATGCTAATAAATGAGGAGGAAAATGGTAGAGAATTATTATATTTCCGTACTTACTACCGTTTCCTTTTGCTATAACAAATGTGATCCTGATGATTGCATTTTTTTTTTGAAAATTTGAAATCTTTTGTTAAAAATGGTATTTTCATTGACCAGAAATTAAGTAATTAAAATCAAAATTATTATATTTCATCAAATTACACCTTTTGCCATACTTTCAATTAACATTTTAGTAGATTTCAGGAGAGGATGAAGACATAAGAAATGAAATAATTATGTACAAGTTAATTAAAATGTAAATTATGATAGATAGTATTTCTTTTAACATAAGAATTTCCCTTCTCTTTTCAAAAATAACTCTGTCACCATAATACGACAATTAGACAGGTTCTTTGATGAGTAAAATGATAGGATTATTTTGGATCATAATTAATATTTCTAAATGAATGGGATGAGTCATTTCTTCTTTTAAATAATTATTTCTGGTTAAGAAGATTACTACTGCAAAACTATTTCTTTGGTTATAAAATGATGGAACGATCGTAGCTTCTTTTATCCAAAAATGATCAGTTAAATTTAGCAATTTTTTAGTTGATATTAGCTTTCAAACTAAATAAGATATTAGATTATCATTGATCTCGTTTAATCTGATAATTTTAAGACCAGATATTATCCTAATCAAATGATGATGTTTATCATGAAAGTTATTGTTGCATATTGATTCTTTAAGAAATGCATACAACGTTTTAATTAAGCTAATTAAGCTATCAGTGATTAGTAAAGACTATAAATGACATTTTTGATTTGACGCTAATTAAAAAGTACAAGTGAATGTTTAATTTAAACAAAAAGCAAGTTGACATCATAAATTGATTTCACTTATTATGTCGAAATTTCTCGCTTTGAATTTATGAAATTTTCACATTTTTATTGGTAATAATAATGTCCTGTAATTGTTACTGAAGAAGGAATTAATTTCTTTAATTATAAAAGCTAACAAAGCTATTCCAATTCACTATTATTTTCACTGAATCGTAAATAATTTATCGCATTTTGTCATTCCTAAATTCTAATGAAATTGTTTGAGATAGCGAATTAAATTAAATTCAAATTCTTGAAATCAGGTACGAATAATTTTAGGACAAAATAGCTAGATTAGTTACAACTATTTTCCTTGGCTAATGATTATCAAAAGGGAATAGATTAACAAATTAATCCAATCTATCCATCATTGATCAAATCATTGGCTAGATGAAAGAAAGAACTGAATTGAGTTGAATTAAGTTAATTTAATACTTTATTTATGTTTTACAAAAAAAATTTAGTGCTATATGACAGTCAAATTTTTTCATTTAAAGATTATAGTCATTCAGATTAATCATCATTCAATTCAAAATATCAACAAATTTCAAAAAAAAAATGGAAGATTTTCAATGATTAATTTAAATATTTATCAAAAATATTTCCCTATCAAATCAATATGAATAATTTAAAAATTTAACAGATAAAAATGAAGGAAAGCATTTCTTTTCTTTTCTTTTTTTTTATAAATGAATTATTTGTTTTAGAGATTTAATGACAATATTAGCAATTTAGAATGACATAACAATCAGAAACACTAATTGAATAAGTAATCTGTAATGACAATCCTAGTAGTTAAGCCTATAAGGATGTTCTTTTTCCTAACAACAATTTTAAGGATAGGACAACATCGAGACTGATGATGTCACGCATTTTTAAAAAATCAATGACAATGAGTTTGCAAGACATGGAAAGATAATGGACAAAAAATCCGATACAAATGGAGAAATGACCATTGGTCATCAAAATTAAGCACAGCAATGGTATTGTAAAGCTTATTAGTTTTTTGTAGATCAGTTAAAATAAATGAGCCAAGAGAAATTATCCGATTATATCATTCATTTTTATTTTTAAAGGCATTGTTTGGAATGTCAAAAAAATTTCCAGAAATGAAATTGTGCCAAGTTTTACCAATAGATGAAATAAATTGTAAAATTTAAGAGTAAAAATAAGCATGTTCAAAGAAGTGAAGTTCAGTCTTCAGGCTCATTTCATTTCTTCAGGCTCATTTCGTCTTCTTCGTTCGATACTTATCAAATAAATTTAAATTTTTTTCTTTTTTTTTCATCCATTGTCATCTCACCGATGAGTTCTTCTTTTATTTCGAAAATTTCAGATTACTGAAATCGATTTCGAATAAGAATGACTTCCAAACAAATTTTGTTTTTCTTTTAAAATAAAAACTAAACGAATTGGTGACAATTTTCATTGAAAATCATCTTGGAACATTATAAATCAAATTAAAATCTTCAAGCTTTCTGCTATCCTACCAATATCATCCATTTATGTTTATTCATTCAATTGCCATTTGTATCTATGCAATTTTCAATCTGTTCAGAGATGAATTACTCTTTTATAAAGGTTAAAGGAGGTCAAGATTAAAAGCTGATAAATTTGTGTTGGACAAGTCTGGTACCACTACATTTTCTTTCTCTATGAATACATGTAATTTTGAAATGAATCAATAACTTGAAGAAACTTTTTAGGATATTGTCATCAGAACTTCTCATCTTTTATTGTCCTGAAGTGATTGTTTTAATTTTTGAAGTTTATGAAACTCTTCATTGGTTGCTAAAATTTGTCATATTAAACAAAATGAAATTTAATCAATAATTTCAAGAGAAAAAAAATGACAAATGATGGGGAAGAGTAAAAGTAAAAGCTTAGATAAAAAAATATTTGTCGTCCATGCATCAAAATGAATTACTAACTTCTAATTTAATTTCTATTTGTACAGAAAAATTTGCATAAATTTATTTTTAGGAAGTTGAATTATTGAAAAAAAAAGAAAAAAAAGTCGTTAAGGCAGAAAGGAAAAGTGATGTATGAATAAAAAGCATAAAAAGCGTAAATTTAAAAATGTTTTAAAAGAATTCTGTGACAGAGATGTTTATGAGAAATTGCAAATGGACAAGACATCATTTCGTAATGTCTACGTTGTCTTTTCATCATGAAAATTTTATTTTCAAACTTTTAATTTGCATAAAAACCGCGAAAATGTTGCAGGTAATCCTTAATGAAATGACAGGTACATCAGAAAAAAATAACTCAAATGAATGTATTCTTTTAATTTTTTTTTGAAAGAAAAGGACAACAAGGAATTATTTGTGTTTTTTGCAAGTATTAGTGCATGTTAAGAATATAAACTGAAAATAAAATTGGTAAATTTTTAATTTCGATAGTAATCTTTTCAGTGAGAAAAGTTTAAAAATGAATGCAGTCAAATTTGCATATTTAAAGTTTAAAAATGAATGAATACCATTTAAAGTTATAAAATGCATTGGTATAAATTGTTGTTGAAATGATCATTTGAAGAGGATAACAGATGTAATTAAAAATGAAAATAAAAAAAAAACAATGATCTTCTTATTTGGAAAAGTTTGAAGCACTGCTAATTGCTAACGAAATTTGCGAAATAATTTTTCTGATATAAAAAGTCTCTTTTTTTTCTTTTAACATTTCTTTTGGTGACAATTAAAGCATTTAAGGAAGAAGAAAAAGAGAGAATGAAACTTATGCAATTTAATTCAGATGACAAATAAAATTTATGAAAAAAAGTTTTTTTAAAGAAAAACTTTTCGAAATAATTTATTTGAAGAATGAAATGTATGAACAAAAAAATATATATACAAAATTATTCACAATTTGTAATTGATGAAAAAATTTATTTAACATTTAAATCAATCATTAAATGATTCAATGATTGGAATATGAAATTCATTCCGAAAAACTAAATGAATTTAATGATGAATTGGAAGAAATGAAATGAGTTGAGAGGAAAAGAATTTAATAAGGATTAAAAGTCGATATTAAATATAACCTTTCTTATGAAGAAAGCAGCTTGTGGGATGCAAATCGGTGAATGCGGAAAACAATCCGTTTTTCCGAATGTGCAATTTTTAATGCTTATAAAAACTGCAAAGTTTAACGTTCAATATCGTTAACTTGTCCGGCTAACATCTGCAAGCATATGAATAGCCAATAGACGTCAAATAATACTTGCATACTTGCCGATTATTTCATTGTAAAATCTGTAATTAACACTAATCTTTGTATGCAAATTTTTAATTAGCGCCCATATTTTAGTTTTTTTTTNTTTTTTTTTTTTTTTTTTTTGATACTTCAATTTTATTAGCATATACTTTTGAAAGTAAAAGTGCAATACGAATGATATCAAATCCAAAAAACATTATACGACAGACATCAGAAATGCCTATTTAATTTGTCTTCCAAATGAATTCGATGGAAAAATAAAACATTTAAAAGAATTGTTAATTAATAAAATGACAAATTAATTAATGATTGAAATGAAATAAAATAATAAAATTATTTTATGGAAACAAAGAAAGCGCTAAGTTCTTTTTTTTTTTTGTTCGAAATGAAAGTGATGGAAAGTAATGGAAGAAAAATGAAAAATACTTAGTGAAAATGATTAACATTTAAAGAAACAAATTCATTTACAATTCAAATATTACATTGAAATTATCAAAAAGTTAGAAAATTTCTTTCATTTTTTTAAAAAAAAAGTTGTTATCAATAATTAATTTCATCTAATTAATCAAATAAGAATATTTGTGATACATTATGATTAGCTTTAACCATATGTTAGTTATACAAAATCTTCAAATTTAATGTATTTTATTATCATAAATAGATATAGCAATCAAAAAAAAAAAAGCAAAAAATAATTTGACAATTCAGTCAAAAACATTTTTAGCATATAAACATGTATAAAAAGACGACAAATATTTAGCTTAAATTGCATGAAATGCATTTTTTTTTTTTTTTGCCAACTAAATGCTTCAAAAACATTCAACAAAATTTATTCCAAAAATAAAAAAAAAAGGAGAAAAGATTAGTTAATCTATTGAGAATATTGTAGAGATTTAGTTAGCTTATTGATAATATCACTGACAATGCTAAATATCATTAATTGCATCATAACATTTAAAGTGCTTTCACGAAAGAGTTATAATTATGATCGTTAGGTAATTAAATCGATTCAGAAGCAGAAAATTTATAATTTCCATAATTCGGATTAATTAATATCATCCGATTACTATCAATTAATTAATATCTTTCTTTTCTTTTTTTTTTGGCTTAATTATTCAGAATCCATGGGAATCGCTGAATTTTTCAAGTATTTTCAGTTGTTGATAAACAAAGTTTTTTTGTTTTAAATAAATCACTTAATTTAATTAAATTTTTATCAAAATATGAAGAAATTACTTCTTTTTTTACTTCTTTAAAGAAATAAGTTTAAATGAAACTTCATTGCAACACCTCCTATTGGCTGTCGAAAAGACCAATAAACAGGTTTGTAAATGAGATTCAGGATGATCAGATGATCTGTTATATATTTCAAGTTATGTCACTGTCATATGACCAGAACCTTATATTGGTTGGGATTGAAAATACTTTAAAGATAAGGTTACTTAAGCACAGCTGAATAGTTTTTTAATTTTTTAAAAAAAAATTCAAAGATTTGGTGTTCGTAAAAACGATGAATACCTAAATGATGTCTAAGTGAGTAAAAGAAGAAATTTAATTTAGAATTTAATTTATACGTTCTGTCATTGGTTTTATTGATTTTTTGTTTTTAACATATTTGAATTTGAATTTAAAATTAAACAGAATTGAAAAGTTATTTTATATCATATTTTTACATAAATTTACTGATAAAAATGAATGCAAACTTGCTTGCATTATGAATTCAATGAAAAGTTTAAACGTCAATTTGTTGAAAAAAAAAAGGAAGAGAAAAAAGAAAGATGAATGATTTAGTGGTTAAATGAGAAAAAATAAAACAGACAAAGTTTTTTTTTCTTTTTTTTTTTTGAAATCAGTAGAGATTTGATGAAGTTTTTTTGGTCAATCAAAAAAGAGGATTGGATAAGTGAGAAGCACCATAAGAGGATAGGCCAAAAGAGCCAAAGGAAGGTGAATTGGGCCAAAAAGTGCAGCACATAAATAAACAGCCAGAAAATTTGAGCAAAGAACTTGCTTTTTCAGAAAAGTTCAGCTGTATGTCCTTTTCGGATGTCCTCCATCATCCATTTCCTCATCCATCATTGCTGAAGAGAAGAAATGAAAAATGCTACCCTACGACATAACCAGACAATCACATTCACTTTCGCATTTGTGATCGAGAGTAGCAGATACTACTGATGGAAAAAAAAAAATGCTAGAATAACAAGGAAATGCGGGGAGACGGGGAGGCGGGGAGAATCTTAGTTAGACTTAGATTGATCTTTCAGCAAAGCTTAAAAGATAACATACATACATATACCGACATAAACAAGAAAGTGACAAATGAGGGGGTAGGATTATATGCAAAATAGTTTGCTAAAGGTTTAATTGGAAATACTGAAAAGGGCAAGAAGAAGAAGTCAGCTGTTGGTGACACAAGAAAGGAGACATGTTCATTAGAATGTTGATAAGGATGCGACATTTTTGGAGCCCAAGAATTGGTTTTTAATTCAGTAATTGTAATCACTTAAGAAGGATTGGTGACAGTTATTTAAGCAATCAAATGATTAAATAATAATTTGGTAATTCATATTGCAATTACCTCAAATATCCTACAAATGCTTCAATTATTTCTTCATCCAATTTTCATATTTTAATTTATATCCACAATTAGAAATTCAAACATTTCTTATTTAACAATAACTGATGAATTAGTTGTGGACAAAAGCTATGACATGACCATAACAATCAGGTCATCAGATTTCCTAAAAGTGCCATAACAATCAGGTCATCAGATTTCTAAAAATAAATTTAGCTATGGCTCTTGTCCTTTTGATGAATCTCATATTATATTATTTGAATTTATGTCTACAATTTATGCTTGTTTATTTCTTTTATTTTTTAAAAATTTAACACATTTTTACATTTTACAAATTAAATTTGCAAATAACAGTAGTAATTATGATATGTGAAAGATACAGTAAGATATATTACAATTGTAAAGATTAGAGAAGAAACAGACAATGAATCTTCAAATTTAACAAATTAAATGTCCTGTGGACAGAATAGAAATCTGGTTGATACATCTGGAAGCATTTGTTCAACACGATATGATATCATTTAATGACATCTGCCATATCATATCATATCATTTCTTTGATATTTCTCTCTTCCATATGTTCTTCAGCGCATATTAAATAATATATTTGAAGGTATTACTACGTAAAACACTTCTTCATAGTTTAGTGATACAACGACAAAATTACATTTGTAATTATTACAAATGATGCATAACTCATCACTGATAACTTACAATATCAGTCACTTTTTGCATAATTTTTTTTTCGAAAGAGTAAAGATTAGTGATAAGATAATAGCTTTGAATAATAATCATAAAAAAAAAGTTGCAATATATTGAAAGGAACAAAGTACATTCAAATTCGATGATATATCACGAAACATTGAATAATATTCGTCATTTTTTATCTCATAATTGGTGTGCTATTGCTAGATGGAATATGAATTTCTAACTTTACGTGAAAATATACGTCATACACGTGAAAAAAAAGAAGTGAAAGTGCGAGTATTTTTATTGTTCAATATTTCTCGTCTTTTTTTTTCGAATTAAACAGTTATTTGTTTTAATGGATAGCAAATAGATGATAGATCGGTATTTAGAATAATGGTTTTAAACTGTTTGTAATATTTCAAAAACTTTCATTAATAGGTAATGAAATGTGTAATCGGCATTAGAACAACTATTAAGCAAATGGTAATTACCGTAGTACTTTTAATGCAGATTTTTTTGCATGAAATATGCATAAAATAAAATGGGTTTGCTATTGTTATCTCAATTTTATTTACAGTAATATTCATTTGCAGTAATTAGGTGATCAATTTCACTTACGGTAATATTCGAAATCCGTTTACTTCCTGGTCTGATTTACCTGAAATTCATGCTTAACAAATAAGTTCAGCAAGTCTTTCAATTCATCAAATAGTTATTTCTTGCTTGAATTGTTGCATATGAGGCAAAATAATTACTACAAGCATTCATTACATTTTCTGGGACAAAAAGATTGCGAAATAAATTTGTTTAAGAATAAGCTGATGAGAGTTGTAATTAGTTTAAAATTAAGTTAATTAATATGAATGAACCCGTCTAGATGCCCACTGTTTTCAGTACAAGATAAAGATATTAATAAGATGATTAGACATGTCAGGTCACACTGTTTTACACTTCCATTTCCGTCCATTGTTTCCAGTATAAGATTAATTATCCAATCCTGTTCTATCCCAATACACTAAACTTTAATGATGTTGACAATGTTTTGCACAAATAATCTTGACAAGCAATTTCGCTCTTTAAAATCTTCCAATCAGGATGAAATGGTTTTTTTTTCTCGCTTTAAATTTGTTTGGCCAAACTTTAAATCTGCTTGGCCGAAATACGTCCTCAATCAATCTGTCAAGCCAAAATATGTCTTTAATCAATTTGTTAGGCTAAAACATATCCTCAGTTTGTTCTCAAAGCATTCAATTCTCATATGGGGATAAAATAGAATTGATTAGGAATGAGTTTCGGCTGATAGCAATTTACAAATGAACAAAAAACATCGAGGTTTTGAAAATTTAACACAATTCCGGAAAAGAAAGGAATTTGTTTCGGTTTTTACCGGATATTAAAAATGAATTACGGATATATTTCTTTATAGAAAAGAAAGTAGCATAACTAGTCTAGGAAGTATTTATGATCGGAATATTCGGTACAGCAGTCTAGATTTGCATATATTACATTTATCTAACAACGAATAAGCAAGCGTCATTATTTACCTGATCAGTTTCAGAATATTTCCGAAAGTAGTCAGTTGTTGAAATATTCGAAGGAATTTACAGGATAAAGAAAAAAGGAAAAAAGGATCAATATCATTCATTTTGGCTACAGTAATCCAAGTTATTGAAATAGTAAATTAATGAAATGGTAAGATAGGGAAGTTAGTAAAGTTCTTCCAAATTACCTTTCATTCTCTACCTTTCAAAGAATCCAACAATTCATCTATCTCTTTTATCAACAAACTAATGAAGAGTATTAAAGGGAGTGAAATGGGAAAAATTGATGATCTTTGTAATTCTCATTTACTAGATTGAATATTTGAATTTTTAATTAATAAACAATTAAGTTAATTTCATTAATGTTAGCACAATTTTCCTGGCATATCACTGTTAATCATTGCAAACGGTTAATTTCCTTCGATTATAGAATGCTATAATAACAATTAAATTGGATATACGAAAAGCTTCTTTTAGAATAATCGTTCGGTTTATTAAAATTAATTCAAAATTCAAAAAAAAAGAAAAGAGAAATGAAATGGAAAGAATTCATAAAATGCTTCACATATCACTTTATGATATTTTTTAGTAAAATATAAAAATATTATTTAAATGAAGCAATCACTTCCAAATGGTATATATGCTATGAATAGAATTATGTTAAATACTTCTTAAATATATCGTAAATATATCGAATTTTTCATTTCATTGTCATCAAAGGGAGAGAGAGAGAGAGAGAGAGAGAGAGGAGGAGAGAAGAA
>NW_018108248.1:75629-99374 GCF_000183805.2 Loa loa
GAGAGAGAGAGAGAGAGAGAGAGAGAGGGAAGGAGAAGAGAAAATGTCCCAATAAATCATCTTACAACATTTTGTTAATTAAAATTAAGTTCCATCTTTTGATAACAAAAAGTAATAAAGTGTAAAATAAGAAGCAAATTTAGCCAAATGTCAATTCAGATATATGTAAAATTGAGAACTGACCTCTTTCTATGATTTCACACAAAAATTTAACATTTAAATATTTGTTTTACTCAGGAATTAAAGATTTTCTCAAATAATATATTTAATCCAACGTATAACTTAATCTAAATTCATTGCAAATGATAAGATATGAAAACCGAAATGTTTGTGATAAAGTAAGACTAAATGAAATAATTATAAAAGCAGTTAGTTGATAAAAATGATAAAGAGCATTGATATGATATCATCACAAAACAAATTTAGCTATGCTGCAGGAAAGAGCATAAATTGATATGACAAAAAATACAATTTATTATGTAATTGCATGCAATCGCTTGGCGAAAAATAAGGAAGCATTATTTCATGTTAGTGATGAAAAATATTATCAGTTATCAATCAACTGATATGAGTTTTTACCGATTTATTAAATAATGCAATGATAAAATGCTTATATAAAATTGATGAAGTTTGAAGTTGACAAATGACAGAGAAATAGAATTAGAAATATTTCGTGTAATGAATTTGATAAATATTGCATGTAAAGAGCTCAATAATGTCATTTTTCAAATCTATATGATGTTTAAAATGCAATATATACCTGCTCGAGTAATTATTAAAAGAACGCAGTTGACATGAGTTGACATGACAGAGTAATTATTAAGTAAACTCAATTTTTGATATATCAAGCTTCAGTTCACAGATTGCTCCGTTGTATTCTCGACTTTAATCGTATTCTGCAATTCTCTAAACTCTAAATGTGGCTATTCTAAGTGCACCGGAAGGTCCTGTCGGCTGACGGGAAATGCTGACACTATTTAAGTAGATTTCGATTCTCTTACTAAAAAGATGAGACGAACATCATAATGAAAGGTTGATGACGTTGAATGACGAAGGCCTAATGAAGAATGACGTAATGAAAAATGAAGAATAACGTAGTTGACGTCGATTACGTGTTAAATGATGATGTGATGAAAACAATTTAAAAACTTCTTCTGCCAAAACAAATCCTACAAATGGATAATTGTATGATATGGATACTATTACTAATTGTTACCGCTAATTCGCTACTTTTTTTGCAAAAAAAAAAAAAAAAAAGAAAAGCATCGTCATTAATTGATCAATTGGTTAGTAGAGGAATTAATCAGTTAATCAGTTTGAGTAGAATATTGATCAACTGATTGATAAAAGATTGATCAATAAGACAAAAGATTATTTGATTAGTTATATTTGCTCAAAATTTCATTTAAACTGCAAATCGATTATCACAACATTGATGAATTTCAATTGTTGACTAGAAAAGCTTTGAAAACTTTTAGGATAAAGTGATTGTTTATGCTATGATTGTGGCCTTATGGCAGTTATCAAATTACTTTTTCATCTGATTATAAATGAAACCAAACTGAATCTAATCAAAATCACACTTTGTTTGTGATGAAACAATGAATAAACTGAAATGATTGAAGTTTTACTAATATTTTTATCGTTTTTAGTTTAATTGTTGGGTTAAAAATGGAAAACAGGTGGTGATATTATCATTTCTACCTGATATAGCTGGAAGAGTAGGAGTAGTAAAATCCAATAAACATCAATTAAGTACCATTATCTCACGTGAAAGTTTCCGTATTACAAATCAGAAGATGATTTTATTGAAGAAACAGATATTTGCTTATTAATGTATTTGCCTTAGCAATCATAAGAACTTCAAGCTAAGCTAAACCAAGCTAAACCATTATAAGGAAAGAAAAGGATATAGCTACCAGCAAAAGATTCTTTATTGTCAAATATATGCATTTTTTATAGATATGCATCGATTTTCGGCATGGTTGCAAGCCGGACTCGTCCATTTGGCCGATACCGGAATGCTCCCGGTAAAATTGCTGCAAACTTCCGGTCTATGCCATCTAGCTAAGTACAGCACTTCTTCATTATTCTATCCAGTTAACAACTGTATATTGCGGCGGTTGGAGACAATATGACTGCTAAGTAACGCGAGGTTATACGAATACAGTAGACGTGTAAATCACGTAGTGGCGGCGAATACCTTGGCGCAAACTTTCACTGCTAACAGTGGAAGAATTCCATATTATCCATCCATCTGATCGGTATAAATTCACCAAACTTCACAGAAAACTTCATTTATTTAGTGGCAAGAACTTTGAGTTTGGTGAGTTATTGTACAAATGACGAAATTACCGGAAAAACCGGAACCGAAAAAATATGCAAAAAGCAGCGACGATCCATTTGGAACAAATGATGCGTTTTCCGGAAAATTAGAAACTTCCGAAAAAAATAGCGCAGACTGGTTAGATGTAAAATCGGTAACTGTTGTCAACAAAATGTTCCTTTCAATAAATACGTTTTTTTTATTTTTTCATTCCTCAACACAATTTTTAGAAAATTATTCAAGAGTGAGGTGATATTGTGGTGACATTTGCTTTGTCCCTGTTAGGCTACTACTATCTCGCACTATGCAAGAATAGTATGACATTAATTATCCAAACTTCTGAATAAATTTAAATGATTTTTTTTGTTACAAATTTTTTTTACTATTGAAAATTTCTAATAAAATTTATTGAAGTGTAATATTTTTAATAGCATTCTTTGATAATTGATGGGAGACAAGCCAATACACGGGTCATTTCTTTGGAACCTGGAACGAATGAAGTACATGAATTTGATGTTGATGTACTCTATAGTTGGGATCAATCTTCTGGTACATTATCCTATGAAGCTTGTTCTCCTGTTCAAACTGATTCTCTTGAAACATTTAAGACTGCTAAAATGGTAAACTCATTTCACTTCTTTAAATTATTTAAGTTTTTTTTTTTCCAGTGACTCATCATTAATATGAAACTTTTTTTTTTGTCTATTTTTAAGCAATGAATTTGTCACTTTATTATTTAACCTTTTTTTTTTAGCCACTAATCATACCTATGCAAATTCATAATGAAATCTCTTTAAATTGTTTTTAATAAAGCATCATTTATTTAATATTTAGTTACCAAATTATAAAGATATCATTTGTCATGCGAAATTAAATCAACGTCTTTTACGCGATTCAATGCCATCACAAAAAATATTATCAGCTAAATCACTGGCAATGTTTAATGATGCAATGCGACAAGACCGCCTACAAGGACATTTATTCAAAAAAATTGTTGTACCATGTCAAAAAGACAAAAATACGGAACGTTATGAACTGATTTCAAAGGTAATCGGAATAACCTGATAGATTGAAAGATGCTTTAATAAAAAAAAAAGAACACCTGTAATTATTTGTCTTACATGTCTTTATTGAGATTTGCGATGATGCTATCAGTGAATATATGGCATCAAGTAATCATGGAAATAAATTATTGGAAATAAATGTTGAATGTGGTGGTGCTATGCCACCTCGAATTAGCATTAATGGTATTCGTGCAGAACGAACAATAAAATATGACAGTGGTAATGAAAGCTATTGTGATATTAGTCAAGCAACAGAGGTTAGTCTACTTTTATGTATATGTATTAGTAAAGATTTTAAAAAGAAAATTGAAATTAAATTTAAAAATAAATAATTTATGAGACTTTAATTAAAAATCAAATTAACGATTTCAAAGTTAATAAAAAAATATTGAAGTTTTATTAGTATTACTTTAGCAGGTACATAAAGTGAAACATTCATTTCAACATCTTTCAACATGTTCTCCAGCACTTCCGTATCCATCAGCTAATACGTTCAGTAGATGTTCAATTGAAGATTATGTGAAAATGTTGAAGGAACGTCGTAAGATACAGGGGAGCAATAACCCTTAACCTTTGAATTCTTTAACAGAGCTTGATAAAATATTTCCATATTTGTGTTTTATCATTTTATCAAAGTAAACTATCAGTGTTCTGCTCAAAAATATCCGTTGGTTGTCTTTTGGAGCTACAATAAATTCTCATTGATTTATAATTACTCTAAAATTGAGTGGTAAAATTACACATATTAAAATACATTTGATCTTTTGGCTTAATTTTATAACAATACAAGCCTAAGGCCTACATGTTATTTGTTAAGCATAATTTGCCTATTTATTGAATGTGAAAGATATTGTAAGCGTAAGAATTTGCATTTTATGTAAATTTTCTAACGATAATAAAAGGTAATCAATTGCAGTAACTTCTTCATTTATACCTTTTTTTTTTTAAATATATTTTGTAGACGGTGGCGTCTTTAGTCTTTACTAATCATTTATTATCGTGTAATAATCAATTTAAGAAATAATTAGTGAGTGAGTGATAATAATTCTAATTAATACATACATATCATATAGCATAGACTGCTTCGTTAAGTTGACTGTTTTATTTGAATTACAATTTATGAAGTTAATTCTATGAATCGTAACTAGCTGATATTAACTGATAATATTTTGATCAAAATTTCAAATTTTATTTTATCATAAATATTAGGAAAATTTTACAGAGATCTGAAAACTAATGTCAACATCATTCAATCCCAATGCTTCTGCTTCTAATATGTCAACTACACGAACCACTCCACCTACAAAAAAATTATCAAAAATTAGCAAAAAATTAGCAATTAAAAAGGAACGACCAGTACCAATGAATGATTTACCGCTTGATGCACCACCTGTTGATTGTCCACCTGTTTATGAAGTACACAATTAATGTTCTATTATTTATATTACTGTATAAAAGTTTTACTTGTGACATCTTATTGGTAACAAATCATTTCTTGAGTTTTTTTCTAAATCTCCAATTAAAAATGATCTATCCAAAATTATTAGTCTAATTATTTCATGAGCTATGAATTAAAACTCACATGAATCTCATCCAGGAAACATTGATCAGTAAATAAAATATGAATTCTATCATATTAACTTTATGATCCATATTTTGCTGATTCCAATCGTATCAATCTATAAGTATTAAAGGTGATAATAATTTACCTGTAAGTATCGAAGGTGATAACAACATTTGCAATTACTTTACAAAAGTAACCTATTCAAAGTTGAAACATTTTCAGTGCTATGTAACAATGAAACCATTAAAAAAGCATCGTCTCAGTATCACAAAACGTTATTTTGGTAAAGTTATCCGTGGATTAATGCGCTTATTGCCAGAGAAAGGCGCAAAAGCGACAAATGAAGTTATCGGTTCAGAATATACCGTCGATTTAACAGCTGTTTGTAACTTTGTTTTCTATTTGTTTGATTGCTACTCTTTACTTCCATATTTGCTTCATTATCAGGCCTATCAATGGTGATGTTAATAAGGAATGGTATAAATATTTGGCTTACTTCTAAGTTTAATTTTGTATTTCAATGCTTGATAGAATAATCAGTAGAAGAAATTGAACCACAAGAAAGTTTTATATTTTCAGGTAGCAATTTCATGTGATGATTCCAGACGGAGACTAATTTTTAAATTCAAAAAGGAATCACGAGATATAGGTCCAGTGAATAAGAATGAGTATGAAACATTCAAGGAAATGATTCAGAAACATCGAAATTATCGTCAAAGTGCTTGTCGTAATAAGTATGCATTTCGAAGGAAAAAAAATTAAAAAATAGGATTCTGCGTTAATTCATAATCTTTCTGATTTACCTGTCATTAGATGATAATCAGGTGATAATACGATTACAAACATTTCCAAGCTACTGCTTAATTAATTTATTAACGATTGAGCGGAATTTCCGTCCGAAAGTTTCTGAGGTTTGAAATATAAAATGATTTCGGTTAGTGCTCCAATGATTGTTAAGGAAGGAAGATTTCAATGAATTGATGACCGCGAATGCTTATCAGAGTAACGAACTCATTCCGATAACTGGGCGGTAAGTTCAAATATTATTGAAAAAAAAAAAAGAAAAACAGCCTAGAAATCGATTGGCTTACTACTAAAAGAGAGCAGAAAAATAAGTAACTTAGTGACTTCTTATTCTAAGGCTCATTAATCCAATGATTTCTCACTTCAAGGCTCTTTTATTCAATTTTAGGATAACCTATGAATTGTTAAAATTTATTTGAATAGAATGTAAACTTGCAGTTCTACATTTTTGTACTAGATTTTATTGGGAGGAAGATAATCAATTAGGATTTCATCCTTAAATAAAAGGCCTGTTAATCCGGAACAAGATATTGACACGGCCAAATTACGTGAAGATTTCCGTGGCAATACAATTGCTGAATTAAATGAAAAGGTGGTTAAAATTCTTAATGATATCAAAACGATTACGATTGAAATGAAACAAATGCGAAAGGAACTAAAGGTATCGTTTGTTTGTTTATTTGTTTTGAGTATGACATCATTTTGTCATATCGTTTAGAATTACTAAGAACAATTGATAATTATCAGATTTTAAAGATTAATGTTAATGAAGAAAAGAAGTATTCGTTCCATTGAGCTGATATATGACATCTTTTTTGTTTTTTATTTTAGGAATTAATAAGAAGTATTCAAAGTGGAAAAACATTACCAACCATGGAAAGTAAAGAAGGTAAATCCATTAAATCTCATTCATTTCTTAGAATCTTTTTTTTTAGCAAATTATTAAAAAATCGTTTTTGATAATTATTAATTATTTGTTATCACTAAATGCGTGATTACAAATAGAATATGTTTAACTAAGTTTTAGGCGATTCAGAAATTTTCAGATGAGCAAACTTCTGATTCGGATAATTCCGATGAGAAATCGGATGCTGCATTGCTGAATAACAATCAAACATTATTTGATGCATTACCGAAGTATGATAAGTTTTTTTTTCATTTCACTTGGTTTAGAATATGTGCAAAGTATATCATCCATTATCATTTGACTCTTCCATATCAAAAGATAAAGGGAGTTTAAATGATAAAAATAATAGATTCATGTTAAATGTGAAATAATATGGCGCGAAAATACTGGTGCGCCAAATTGAAATCAATAAAACAATGAGGAAATTACTGCTATCAACTGAATATTCGTTGATAAAAATTTTCGTTTCAAAATTTTCATTGTCGAAAATTATCACTAAAGTTTTTTAATTTAGTCCAAAGTTCTAAAGTCTTAAAATTGTGGAACTTAATTATTAACTTAAAATCACTTTTTATTCATTTACTATTTACCGTTTATTGTTTTGTTGATTGCTTTTTTTTAGAGAAGTGATAAAGGAAAAAATTACAGAAGATAAAAAAGGTTGTTTGACAGTTTTTGATCAAGTTTGAAAGTTCCAAATAAAGTTTCTTATCACAGAGCTGTAGCTGTATACATTGTTATAATTGATTTAAGTTTAATTAAGAAATGCTAATACTAAAACAATGCCATAGCATTAAGTTATAATTCCAATAGAAGGGAATTTTAGTTTGAATACATCAAATCACTATTGTAAGTGATATCATAAGAAGAATTGTAATTGATAATCATTGTCCCGCAAATGATAATGGATAGCTTAATCAGTGCGAATCATGCATACCAAGAATATCCTGTAATATTTAAGCATGATAATAGTTTTCAGACGAATAATGATTTCAAAAATCAACAATAAATTTATTTTTAAATTTTATTTTTCACATTACAATAGAAAATTTGATAAATAATTGATTTGCAGATACCAAACCAAAGGATAAGAAAGTTTTGTTAGTCTTTTTTTTCTATCTAATTTCCATAATTAATAGTTTTATGAAATTTTAATTAAAACAAATGACTTCTGTTTGTGCTTAGAATTATTACTTTGTTTTCAGACAAAAAAGTAAAATTAATTTATCCGAAGAAATCATCGACAGAAAGGTAATTTTTGTTTTTAATCATAAATAAGATTTAAAGTGTTTTTTTTTACTTTAAAATATTTTTTTAAATTTTTTTTCTAATTTCTTTAAAAAAACTCTTTAAATAAAATTTTTCTATTGATATGATAATTAAGGTTGCATTAAGATTAATTAATTACGAGCCATTATTGTCTATCACTTTTTTCTTATTTGATAATACCTGTAATATTTCAGGAAGAAAAACCTGAACGTCTAGTGGAAGGAGGAGAATTAGAAAAGATACAATCACGGAAACGCAGGGATCAATTACCAAAGGCATCAGTAGCTGGTGAAGAGTTAGGCCTACGACAATTGATGGCAATTGTTGCTCGACGTTTACCTTTACCAATAACATTCTTTGAACCGCTTACAATGTTACAAGTAAAATTCGAAACAGAAAGTTTCTGATTTTAATTTGACCACTAATTACAGTAATTAATTAAGTGAAAATTTGGGTGTAAGTAAAAGAGTTGAGACTTCTAGAACAATAAATTTATTTAATTACATCAAATTTAATTACATCAAAATTTGTTCACAGAAGAAAAAGACCATTTATTGGAATGTTTCAATTTGTCTTTTAATTTCTGATTTGATTCTTTTAAAATTTACATAATTAGATGAAGGAGTATGCCTATGAATTAAATGATTGAAATATTTTAGGTTTTATGTGAAGAGTTAAGATATTCGGGACAAACATTGAATCGAGCTATATCTGCTTATGATCCAGTAGATCGTATTGCTTACGTGACAGCTTTTGCTGTAAGCAGCTATTCCGGTATGGTATGCCGGAAACAGAAACCGTTTAATCCGTTACTTGGTGAAACATTTGATTTTGTATCAGATGAAGGATGGAAGTATCATGCTGAGCAGGTAACAAATATTTCATATTAAATCTCAAATGATAGTTTAAGCTATTTGGTGTATTTTCTGAATCTATCAAAGCAGAAAAGTTGTATCGTTCATTCTTACTACTTTTTTTTTCTTCATTTCTAAACTTCTCAGGTAAATCGTCATCCATCTATAATGGCTGCTCATGCTGAAGGACTGAATTGGGAATGGTGGCAAACATTGATTTCAACACCAAAGACTTCATGGTCCGGTGTTATTGAAGCAACTCCAGAATTACCTGTACGCTTACGATTGGGTAAAGAGGATTATTGCTGGAATAGAGTAAGTTAAAAATATTAGCATTTGTAAAAGAATGATTAGGAATGATGAGGATGAAATTTATAATTAAAATTTTGAGGTAAAAGTAATCATCGAAAATGCATCATCAACAGCTGAATATCGTAAACTGAAAATGGATGGAACGATGAATATGAGATGTAGTAATGGTTATACGAGTACAGTAATCTTCCGCAAAGATCGACAAACTGAAGTATATGGTAGTATTATGGACAATCGTGGTATTTTAGTTGTCAAACTCTTCGGTTACTATGATCGATTTTTGCAGAAGTTAGCATTTATCGTTAGAGGAAATATTTTTTCGAATTTTTAAATTTTTGTCAGATTAGAATTGTAAGTTTATTCGACAAATGATTGAAATGTTAGATTTTCCCAGAGAAATCATCATCTTATTGCATGTAAAAACTGGTATTTTGTACGAAAATTCTTCCATTAGTGTGAGTTTCACAAAAATATGGGCAAATCTGATAAGATCGACTATGGAATATAACATAAGAATGAAACTGAAAAGATTGATTGCAAAACAAAAAAACAAAATTTCCATCCTATTTCTGAGCTTTTATGATTTTGCAAAATTAATATCTAACATTTCTCTTCTCTCTCATCCAATTCTATTCCATTCATAATTTTAAAATAGAAATATTGATGTCACCCTTATTTAACTCTATCCTACTTAAGTAGAATTTTGATGTCATCCTTATTTAACCCTATCCTACTTATAACTTCAAAGTAGAAATATTGATTTTACCCTTGTTTAGCTCTATTCCATTTATAATAATATCAAAATAGAAATATTTACATTTGCAAGAATTACCGAGTATTTTATGACGCATATCGCCATCATAAACCAATTCATGCATAAATGAAATAGACAATTACTGCGTAAAAGAGACATTAATAAAATGTATATATCTCAGTATCTCTCAATTTTAACTTTCATTGAGACAGTCAATAATCATGTTTTCAAGGCCATTTCATTATTTCATGATACATTCTCCCAGAGTAAATCAAAAGGAATATTTGTTCGAAGCAATTCCGTTACCCAAAAATGCGAATCAATATTATGGATTTTCACAGTTTGCATGTGGACTGAATGAATTTTTGAATATTGATGAAAGATTAAGTGCTCCATCAACTGATAGTCGATTTAGACCGGATTTGAAAGCTCTTGAAAATGCTGATACTGCTCGAGCTTTTGAAGCTAAAACAAATCTTGAAAAGGTTTATTCTCAATTTTAAACTAATCTCAAATTTGTAATCTACACTACTACATTCTATTCATTCAATCTTCTTGACTAATAATATCAGTTAGAATGACAAATTTCATTTAGTTGCAACGAGCACGTAATGAAGCAATACATAAGCGTATGTGGTTTGAACAGCGACATGATTTGATGACAAATACAACTTTATGGGTTTGTAACGGTCGATATTGGCAAGCAAAGGAAAAAAATTTAAGGGTTATTCGGATATGCTCCAATTATTCTGGTATATTACATATTTGTCAAATTATTTATATCTACTTTGTATCGTATTTTCGATTTCGAAATAAGCAATTACTATAGAATGAAACCGGAAGTGTCATTGGAATGTTAAGATGAAAAAAGGTAAACGTCTCTGTAATTTAATTTGCAGTTAAACCATTGTCGATGAAAATCGTCATATTAAAATCCGACTTCCAAAAAATGGCAGAATTGATGACTGTCACTTACACTGCATTGATGCAACGACCAATGGAATCGATAAAGATACGAACTAAATCAGATATCTTATTATTGCTAATGTTCGAGAAGGAAGTGTAAGTATTATTCAAAGACATATATATATCCATGTTTTAGAACACAATGGATAACATTATACCATCCAGTTGAAACAAAATATGTCTAGGTTGAAAAATATACATATTCAGATTAATCTTATTTCTTACCTTTCTTGTATTTCTGTTTAGACGTGCATTGAATGAATATGGTTGAAAGGTTCACTTAAGACGGTAAAAAAGATGGATGAAATCATTATTAGGCAATAATTTTTGTCAAATGTTATTTAAAAATGAATGATAGTAAAAGGGAATGGGAACCAGAAGAGAATAATAATCTTGAATTAACTTGGAAATTATTAACAATAAATTGCAGTAGCACAATTCTACAACAATTCAACATGCTCCTGAATTGTTTCGACAATTCTTTATGTATACCAATTTTTGAAAATTTCTATACAATTCAGATTATGAATGCAATGGCAAAAATGGATCTTATATAATCTATCAATGAAAGTGAGAAATGCGAAAGGAAAAGTACATATTATAGCGATAGCCGTTATGTCAGTTATAAAACCAAAAAAAAAAAATAAATTAAAGGAATGCTCTGAAGAGTGCATCTCACATTAAGATAGCCTCTCATCAAAGTGCACTCAGAGAAGCGAATTAGAAGGCCTAACATAATGAGAGAGTAAATTCTATGCAAATATCCTTCTTAATCCTTGAGCTGCCGTTTACTGTCTAATCCATGTTTCACCAATGTTTGTAATAATTCACACGCTGTCACTAATCAAATGCCTTGTACAGTCGAGAGAATTTGTTTTCGGGAGAACCTATTGGTACATTCATGTAACCAAAATAAGTTATCTCTTCACTACTGGGCAACACATTAATGCTGTTGTTATCCTTCATCAACTTCGCTTCCGAATGTTTTTGCAAAAAAGTACAGCTCAACTGCATCATTTTACCAATGACAGAATAGCAAAACGACTCAATAAGTGAATACAAAATTTACTCAAGGAGCTACGCAGATCTTGTAGATCAGTTGCAAAACTAAAAAAACAAAGTATTCCTACAAGTATATACACAAAACTATAATCAGTAAAAGTTACTTCGTTAAATATCATATATAAATGAATAGGAAATATGCACAAATACCAGCATAAGAAATATGTAAGACGAAGAAAGAATGGAGCGACTACAGTAATAGCACATGACCTGAAGGAGTAACCCTACGTATACAGGCAGTGATCCTTGTTAAAAATTCTTATCTCATTAAACAATAAATCAATGTCACATTGAATGACTGGACAGTTCATTTCCCTTTGAATCCATTCCTTTTGCATGAAATCGATTCTTTCCAACATCTATGAAAACATCTTTTCGGACTCTCTCTCTTATTGCAAAATTTACCGAAAAATGAGAACGACCGGCCAGAAATTTCAATAAAAGTCAAAATAAATGTAATGTAAAATCGAAGAACATTAAAAGCACATGGTATTCGAAACGTCAGACTTCAAAACTATGAATAATTTTGAAAATTGTCAAAACTTGAAAAAAAAAGACATCACAGAAACACTAGCAAAACTGAAATTAGAAGCCATAAAATATTACAAAGAAAAAAAAAGACAATGCATTGATATAGCAGAAAATGTGACTTCTTTTTTTAAATCACCAATTTAAATCTCACATTCGAGACAATTTTTGAATTTTGCAACCAGATTAAACGCACAAAAGTCTCACCAAATCTTGAACAGAAAATACCAAGAAAAGAATAAAGTATAAGCACGTATTGCAAACTAGTCAGCTTTTTTACATAATTTTTCTGGAGCAATTCAGCTTAGATTTAATTAATGTCATGAAATGATCACTGCAAAAATCAAAAAGTTTTTAATGAAAGGCTAAACAAACATACAGCAGTAGAATGCAAACTCTAAGAATTATTTTCTCGGATTCTTCGAGAAAGTGGCTCCTTAAAAATGTGGACAAAAAAGTTGCAAAGAAATTTTAAAAGCAAAACACGCAACTGGTAGAAATTACCATTCTGAAAAAATTATTAATAGAGTAGTTGCAATGTTATGAAAAGTCATAGGGTAATGCGTCAGAATTCTTCTAGAAAATTCATTTCTTTAAGAAGCATATGCTAAATAAATTCATATGTCCATATTTGATAGCTGGAAGCTGATGCTGTCATGCGATGAATTATCAGTGCTTTCTCGTGATATCTCGCTTGAAGTGTCATCATCCCCATCCTAGAAATGGGATTATAATTTGAGAATAAAATTCAAGGAGATTTAGGCGATACACCTTATTTTTACTCTGTGTGAAGTGGGATTTTGCAAACTAATAACTACGTAGCATTATAAAGGATCAGAAGAAGCGCTGCGAAAGCATTACATTTTCCACTTGTCTATCATTGTGGGAAAATTATCCATTATCAGCGCAAAAGATGAAAAATATCTATCAGTTGCGGTTTTAAAGACATCTATTAAAAAAATGAATCTTCAGCACAATTTCCTTCCTTCCTTCACCTGTAAAGAGGACGAGAGATATTTACCTGAAACCCATTACTTTCCCCATCGACAGTTAAATCATGCATGGCTTCCTCGATTTTCTTTTCCAATACTTTCTGTTTTTTAATACCTTTAGGATCTAAATCACTTGACCAACTTCCTGAAACCTCTATTGATTTGTTGAATTTATTTTGTTGTATTTTGAAGGATGAAATGAATTTATCCGATCAACTTTTACCCACACCATTACCAATTTTGTTGGCTGTCTCTGGACATGATCAAAAGTGATATATCTTTTCGTAAGCACTCTTCCATATTCCAATATATTGTATCCTTCATTACCACATCAGTAGTCTTGGATATTCAAAACATTTACCCGCAATAACTTCAGTCGGCTCACCAACATCAAAACTTCCGAGTGATCCTGCCGCCTCAATTATCACAGGAACCGATTTGGTTATACCGCTGCGCAATCTATCTTCATTTGACCCAGGAGTAATCTGCAATTACTCTTCAAAAACTCAGTCAAGTAAAGGTCTTATACAAAACGAGAAACTTCCGCTATAAAGTGCAAAAAAAAGAAACAAAACAGTGCTCACCAAATCAGCGCTAGCATGCTCCAATGACTGAATATACGTCCGAAATGAAAACTGTGGTCCCATCCACAAGCGTCGATGAGGATCCAAATATGTCAGCACCTCAATCTGCAAAATTGATGATTAGAATTGTTAATTATTCATGGAATTCAGCTGGAATTGAAAGAAAAAAAGAATTTATAAAACGAGGACAAAATACCACTCAGTATAAGCACAAAAATTAGCATATGTTTCCGTAAGGAGCCTATAAATCCCATATACATATTAATCAATGCCAACATGTTGTGCGGTGACTCCCTATAATACGACCCCAAACAGTAATTCCTAGATATCACATACAGCCATATATCTTGCTCTGCTCAGGTAATACCTTTTATTTCCTTCTCCCTTATCATATTAATATTATAGGAAAATTCCAACGGTCTTAGAGTAACTAATATTTAGTTCAACCTGGCTTATCCACTTCGCATTCACTTCATCTTCATTTTTTTCCTCACATACATCATGAGGAATGAACCACATCCACAAAGGATTTTGATCACAAATAGGTGCACGGAAGTCTGCTGATAGCTTATTCCTAGAATTTGAGTTGAACAGTAAAACTAAAAAGTAAGGATATTCACAGGAATTTTCTTAACACAAATATAACAGAGACAAAGAAATACCTTTGTAAAGTCCACTGCGCTACTGCAGTTGGTGTGCACTGAATTAATGTCTCATCAGGATTCGACCGCTGCTGTACATTTGGAGAAAATATTCCACTCGCTCCATGATACGGAGAAGGTGAGATTGACAACAAATATTCCGTTAAGATACCATCATTGTTGATTACCAGCAGAGAAGTATTTTTCGGATTAGGTATGGAATTCGAAGCAAATGAAATCTATAAAAGGTCTAGTTAAGTAGTGCACGGGTTAGATAAAAGTATGACTTCAGAGTAAAATAAGTGGAGCTAAAATTTCGTACATACCGCTAAACGATGCTGATCACTGGGTTTGCTCGAGGCTTTATAGTACTTTTTTCCGGAACTAAGTGGTGCAGGTGTCATATCGGATGCCCAAGCACTCAGATTATCAGCCGAGTAAAAACGCTGCTGCAATTAAACAATCAAATTCATAGTCTAAGAAGTGGTGATGATCAGCAAGATATTTAACAAAGCATCTAGCATGAAATTTGAATAATAGAATTTCATGGAAAACCAAGTGAGCAAAATCGAAGTTAGAAACAATATGAACCTTGATTCTCACATGTGCTTCCATGCCTATCGGATTTGGATAAGGACCGATACGGGGATTGCTTACTGAACGCGCAATGTTATATCGAGAAACATCAGGATGTTCCCTATATTTAAAAGGAATCATTTTTTTCCTAAAAAATCATCTCATTCAACTGAAACACAATTTAAATTGTCACTTAGAAACTCAGCATTATAGACTTACCTACAAAGTTGAGCACCACCAAACTGATGATCTCGCGTTTCTGCTGCTTTCTTTACATTAATGTAACCCAATTCTGGCAAACCTGCGGAGCGATGAAATCTACAAACCCGTAGAATTACATTTTGTTGCGATCAATGAATTATAACATAACATGTTTTAAAAAAATTATAGTATTGAAAACTAATTTCTGGCCAAATTTCACGAATTCTACTTCTTCAGCAGCGGTTTCTCTGCAAAGTACAAATGCCTTCCATCACCTGTATTAAACCACAATGAAATATAAACATGACGATGGCAGGCATCGTCATCAATAAAGAGAAATGCAAGAGCAGTTATTAAATTCAAAAATTATCACATTGATTGAACTCAATACCTCGATTCTCTGTTAACAATTTCACTGCCATGAGTGCGAACAGTCACTTGGCCACCGTATGGACATATACCGAAAATGTGGGTAGTTCCATGATTTGTAGCTATTGCTAGCCAACGATTATCAACAGAAAAACTGCAGCTAACTACCTAAACATAAAAAAAAAAAAAACATCAGCAACAACAATTCTTCCGGGTTATTTTTCAACAGCAAATAAAATAACGTTAGTATATAACACCTATTTTTTAAAATAAAATAACGTTAATATACAACACCTATTTTTTAACTAAATTAGCTAAATTAATCTTAACAAAAAAGTTTATACATAAATCAGATATGTCCTAAGGATCAGTATAGGGAAAACAACGGTTTTTCACTTAAGGAAGATAGTATTTCCTCTAATAGGCCTATCAAGTTAACTGTTAAAAACAGTATACGTTGATATGAAAGTTGATTCTATCAAATCAACAGATAAGACACTAGTGTTGCTGGAGTAAAAAAGTGTTATTTATTCAAGGCTGCGCTTTTGTATAACTCTACGCATTCTTAAATGTTAACCACTTCCAAAGAGCTGGGAAGAAAGGAAGTACTCTGTTCTTTTAGCTGTGAACAGATATGTGGTTTATTCATACTGATAAGGATTTTGTAGAGTAAGACAAAGCGCAAAATTCATCACGTGTATTTCGCGTACGGTCATTTCAAAGATATTCAAACCTTAGCAGGAGTAGTCCCACGATATAATCTGTAGAGATGACGCACAGCACCAAGCAATGAAGATCCAGGATGAGGATGAATGAGAAATACGTGAAAATAAGTTGAAGATTGTCCTAGAAATCAATTATATAGTAGTCCAAAACTACAAACATATCAAAAAAACAAGAATGAGATCAGTTACCTGCAGTTACTAGCAGTTGTCCACCATTTCCAAAAGCTATGAAACCAATTGGTTCCGTATGGGCAACGAAATGTGCTACAACTGCATCTACGTATTCTGCATTCTGCAAGGAGCTTTAACCCTACGACAGTTCCAGTGACCAGTTAATGTATAAGATTCGTTTACAGATTCTTAAAGCTTTGATGGTTTTTATAGAATCAGAAATATTGCTATCTACGAAAAACTTACATTAATATTACCATCGATGGGAAACTTATTTACATCCACCACAGTTATAATTCCAGGTTGAGCCACTGAACTTAGCAGTTCTTTGGGCTGTGGAGATGCAGACAGCGTTGAAACAACTGAACTACCAAACGAAGTCAATGTTTTGGTAAAGTTCTGCAAGAGTTGAAAGATTATAATTTGACGGACCAGACCGTAAATTCTCATTCAAGTTTTGGATATGAACTTCCAAGATACTAAAAATAGTTGCTATCATCTGAGAAAGAAGATTGATTATGAAGACTATTTTCTTTATTTCTCATGTTTAAAATTACTTGGTTCCAAATTTTTATTAATGACCTCAACGCTGATTGTTTTATTCATCGCTGCAAATGATAAAAATCCTTGCAGTCCTTTGAAATGTAAAGGTACTGAACCTTATACGAGACTTAATATCTCAAACTATGCTAATCTTGGTGAACCAATCTTAATTAACCGGTAGAACTCGGAACAGTGTTCTGTTTTCGTTCTTTTTTTTTTTTAACTTACCCTTGCTACACTTACAACACTGTAACTAGACGAATCTTGAAATACATCCTCACCACCCATTCCGCCACAACTTTGGCATTCTTGTTGTAACTAAAACAGTAATACATAAAATTTTCGAATATAGCACAAGCATCTCTTGAATATAAACAATACAATTTGATCGTATCGGGAGAGATTTTTTTTTGTGACTCTTTGCTGTGCACTCTGTCTACCACCGTGGATAGAGTATCATTTTGCAATGCAGTAAAACGAAGTGAATACTTTTCATATGTGAATATTCTCTAATGTTGCTAGACAAGAGATCAAGTCTAATTCATTTTTGACTAAATAAGAAAAACTGAGAGTCAAGAAAACTTGGAGATTTTGTAGACGAACTTCTGAAGTAGCGAAAGCTAAGAAAATATCCGAAATAGCGAACGGAGTACCAGAGCCTTCATGTATTTGAGTGTTGTATACGGTACGTTGCTCACGTAGTGACATCATATCAAGGATCACAATGTGATCAACAAATGATACAACGAATATCCTAAAAGAGTAATAAACTTGAAGATTACTAGTTCCGAACTTTACATTAGTTTAGGAAAAAGATTATTTTTGTTATTCAAACTCATTTCTCATGCATATTGGTTCAGGTCAAGATATGTCAAAGTAACGGACGCATTATCTCCTGCTTATTAGGACTACGTGAATAACAGTTATCATTTGACAGTAAAGAGCTACAAATACCAAACAACGGTCAACTTCAAGCAGAACTCCGATAAGAAAGAATGTGGAAAATTACTTGGTAGAAGCTGCGAGCGCCTGCACGGAATCTGAGAAATTGATTTTGTGCACATACTGGGCACTCAAAAGTGAAACAAAAGATACTGTACAGCATTGTCGATCTGGAACTGGTGTGTTCTCATCAACTAGTGCGAATAATGGACGAAAACCTTTGAACCTGAAACTTCATGTTTCCTTTCCATCCATGACTTTGCTCGCATCTATATAAAATCCTATTTTTTAAAAAAAGATAACGGAAATATACCTATCATTATGAATGCCAAAGCTTGGTTCGCAGTCCACAGACAATAAAAGACCCGTTCGAAGTGGACCTTGTCGCTCCGATAATATCTCTCTACAGTCACCATTTTCCTGGAAACTTAATGTGAGATTGTATGCCTTTCGAGATTAATATTTATTTTCCATGTACTCATTTCATCTTTAATAGAAAGTTTGTCTCCTCTCCTCTCCTGATACTGTTTGATCGATCCATCTATTTCATAAAAGCCCTGTAAGGAAAAATACTGAAGATAAAGTTGGCCGAAGTAATAATATGGATATGCTGAAAAAAATTCATGATGCCAATTGTCCTATTTTCGCTAATTAAATTAATAGAAAGGCTATCGGTAACTCGACTAACCATGCGTGCCCAAATTTGATATCCCCTAGCCAAACCAACGACTATCACGTCAACCACGCGTTTTCGATCATTTACTGAAATAAATGTTTGGTTACAAAGAGAAAATACAGATAATTCTGCATCCTGCTGAAATTTAAAGTTCTTAGTCTCTAATATCAACGATAAGTCCAATATATAAACAACAGACCATTTGAACACTTCTGAATATTGACCCATTCAATTCGCTCCGGGATAGTTTGTGGATTTGTTGACTGTGGAATAATATCATGAACAAGTTCAGCCATAGAACTCATCAGTGATGCCTCTCTGAAGAGTGCACAACGCATTAACTTATAAAAATCAAAAAATTTTGCTTATACATTTACATTTGATTGACGTTGACTTTCATTAACTTTTCTTTTTTTTACCTCATAAATATAAATGCTCGCCGATCTCTTAATTTATAATTTCAAGCAAGCAGAGAGTGTACCTACTTGTGTTAGCCTGAACGAGACATTCTTTAACAATAAAGTAATAATCCAACGCTACTGAAGAAATTTGAAGCTGAAGACCGGCTAACTTACGGTACACATTGAGGTTTCACGCATTGTCCCTTTGGCTGATGTAAAAAAGATTCCTCTTGAGATCTAGCACATGGAAAGGAAGTGGCATATGGCACTACCGGCTTTACATTGCCTCCACGTGTGGAAGGCAATATTGGACGTGGTGCCTTGGAATTTTCCTGTTCGCATTGATCCTGAGGACACTCATAACGAGGTTGTGGTTGTACCTGTAAACGTAACAAACTAACGATTTTGAAAAAAGAAGGTCACTTGTCAATCATTCCTTTATTATTGGAAATGGAGTTAAAGGCAATAAGCAGTGAAAGTAAACTTTCACTGACCAAAGTTCAAACTGTGCCAAATGGTTCCAATAATCTTATTAAGTCGTATAAATTATTTGCTTCCACTTTCCTGCCAGAAACACTATTTTCGCCCATGTTCACCACCTCATAATAGTTAAGCAACACTAAGACGAAACAAATGTAGAAATTTAATATATCCAGTGCGACTACCTTATACTAGCAGAAGAATGCACAGAATTGTGATGTCGAAAAAGAGATAAGGCAAACCTGTTGCTCTTTGAGATATCGACAAGGTTGTTTACGCGATGAACGTGGTAGCGATGTGGACATCTAGAACATATATTAAATTAACAATGGCGTTCGCGTAATTTTTGGCTGCTAATTCGGCGCACGACCTCGTAATAAAAGTATGGACAGAACAGGACTAACAAAAAGACAAGTGAAGATAAGAGTAATAACTGTGAAAATTCCGTAATATGCAAGTCAATGACTCATCTTGAAAAGAATTAATCAGTAATGCACAAACTGATGGAGAATGGTCAACCCATCAATATTTAGTCTCAATTTAGTGAATTTTATAACTGAAAGGAGCAGGTCCCAGAAGAAATGTGACCGTTTATATGGAAATAACGACGAACCAAATAGCCTAATTGAATCAGTACTTTCTTCAACCGAGCGGCATTTTTTAAGTAATGGCACATCCATAGAACCCCCACATGTCAGAAATATTAAAAACTGCCGATTTCTGTTTTGCAAAACTGTGTAAAGCAAAAATTGGCAGTTTTAACACTTCAAGTTACATCACTCCTATCAAAAAATAGTCAAGAAGGTTGATACATGATGTGTAGACCTAATTTTCAACAACAGTTTAAATGTTAAGAGTCCCCATAGTTTAGAAATTCGTCCAGTCAATTACAAAAAATATTGGTTGCAAAAGCGTTTCAGCAAGATTCGTCATGAGTGCAGCATAAATTCCACGGACCTGCTCCCAAAATCGAGATTAAGGGGAATCAACTTGCACACCTCACCTGGATTATCTCCACGTTGATCAGGTTTTCAGCGTACCATATCTACCATGTTCAGAGGCTAAATACGGCCATAAATGGATCTCAAAGTGTGTGATGATGATATCTGCAGTGCAGGATGCCTTGCATAACGGGAATTCCGAAGAATTTCAATAATTCATCAAATAATCTGATATGTGTTCGTTGCGCTACTTCTGACAACCTCTTCAATTATTTCCTGCTCTCTTTGCTGTATAGCATTACGAAACAAATTTCAGCGAAAAAAGTTGATCCATTGTAATATGTAAATGAGGAATTGATTAAAAAGGCTGCCAAAAAAAGCTCACTTTATTGTAAACGACTTTAATGAGGAACGCAACAAGCATATAACGTACATGTGAGCAACTGTCAAACTGTGACAAAGTTAACTACCAACGAATATCGACTAAAAGTCACAAAGCTAACAAAGAAGCGACATTTTCAAAGACAAGTTCATTACAAAGTATGTTAATTAATTGACTTTTTGAGTATAAACCTAGCTGTTACGGAATATTATTTTACAGAGTGTGACTAATTCTTATGGGTAATACTACCTGATATACTGAATATAATCTAAATCTTACCAGTGATTCATCAAGTATGACTTACCTTTTGATCTGTAACATTAATAAATGCAACATTAAGCCAACTCATTACATACAGTTGCAGCATGAAAAGGTCATCAGTGAAGGAAGATATGACCTCATCGAGTTACCCGCTTCATCCCGAAATCTCCTGAAAAACTCACAATAACCCAGCTGACATCGACCAATCAATGATTGACCAGCAGCTGTTCATGAAATAGCATTGGCTAACTGCCAAGAACATTGATTTGCAGCGCCTAGTGCAACTTGCGATGGTTCTTGCGGTAGCGGCTGGCGCATGTGCTGGCTTGGTTCTTTTCATGCGTTGGATGAAAGAGAGCGAGGAATAGCGGGTCCATCGATAGATTGTGCTGATGCGGGGAGAAAAGGGGGAGAAAGTGAGTTCTGAGGATTCCGAGAGTTACAGGATATCTTTTTGGTGGGGATTAGTAAGCTAAGTGGTAGGTTATACACAGGGAGCTTAACTTTTTCTCGAATTTTTGTCGAGGAATTTGTTGCATTTAGTTTGCATTGAAACTCATTATCTCTTTTATTGCTGTTTCGCTCATATGCTAAGCTCACAAATCAAATAAATACCCGAGAGTTGGGGTAGATATTGGAGGTATGAAATATTTTCGACTGTCATCAATTTCCCGCTCACAGGAAATGCCTATTAAAAATTTGACTGTTATATAATTTTTTTGTTGGTTCCTTATGATTGTTGACCTTTCGAAATATCTGCTCTACAGTAATCTCAGTCGGTTAGCTAGTCAATTTCTAATTACCTCTGAAATCGTTCTCATTGATAAATCATAAGTGATGTTATGGAGAAGTAGTCTTTATATCCATACTGCTTTTCACAACAAATAATTTCTGGCAAAGAGCTGCAGATGAAGGAAATAATTCTTAACTTATGTAAATTAAATTGAGAAGTAACGATACCTTACATATGTGATTATTTTCCTTGCAGATTTCATTTTTCGGGTTTTGCTCGTTTTGTTGTGTTGTCTCCTCTTGGAATAAGGCGTCTGGTGCTTATCATACCGGTCGTTGTGATTTAAGAGCTGTTAATCTCAAAAAGGTAAATATCATTTCTATTTCTTCGCAGGGTTTTTTTTTCGTTTAGAATGAGTTAAACAACACGTAACATTATCTGTTGGATTTGCTTGAAACTCCCGGAAGTGCATCTAATCCAGCTGTGCTTCTACGCTTATTCTGCCCAACGGCAAGTGGGCTATTCATGTCAGATTTTGCGTCTGAGATCACAACTACGAAGGATCAGCACAATTAAATTTTTGTCGATTTCGAAATTTTAATTTGTATTTTATCATTATAGAGATTAATAAAGATGCCGTGTATGATTGTGGAGAAGATAAGTTTTGATGGGTTACATATTTCTATCGAAATTTTAAAACAGTTTTGGAATTGGTAATATTGAAATTAAAAGGTTGAGATTCAATTTCAAAATGATTAAAAACTAAAATATATATATTTCAGATCTAATTCACTGCGTCCATTATACATCATTTTACCATCATACCATTAATATGGCTGCTGAGGCTGAGAAGCTTAATCTGGATAATATCATCGCTAGGCTTCTAGAAGGTATAATATTTCGTTCATGTGGTTTGTAGAGTAATGATTTCACTGATCAAAATTCTGTCAAAGATTTCGTATATCTGTTAACTGGTATTCCGTACTTTTATAATTCTGGTTAATTCTTCAAACTACTTAATCTTCAAAATATCCTAGCTTAAATTGGATGACAAATTGCAATAGTTTGATAGATTTTCTTATTACCTATCCTCTCTGCAGATGCTTTTTCTTTGTGGCTGGATGAAAATTCCTCAATGACCACAGTGCATCGCGAGTCAGGGTTCACATCAAAATCTCGTTGATCCCAATGCTTGCCTCTATATATGTTATTCTTTATACTGAATTTGGACAATAGAGTGTATTTGCAGTACGTGGTTCGAAGCCGGGCAAAAATGTGCAACTGACAGAAAATGAGATTAAAGGCCTGTGCATCAAATCACGTGAAATATTTCTCAGTCAGCCTATCTTGTTAGAACTCGAAGCGCCTCTAAAAATTTGCGGTTTGTTCTGCAAATCGTTCACTTTGAAGTTTAAGTTGAATTTTTAGATTTTTTTCTTCAGCAAAATGTCGAGTGTTTATAATGTTTTTCAGGTGATGTGCATGGACAGTATTATGATTTGCTACGACTTTTTGAATATGGTGGTTTTCCACCTGAATCAAATTATCTCTTTCTTGGGGACTATGTAGATAGAGGTATACTCCACTCAAAATTTTTTACTCTGTTGTCGGTATATTATATATATACATATATATGTGATATACGTATATATATATATATATATATATATATATATATATATATATATATATATATATATATATATATATATATATA
>NW_018108248.1:99779-110594 GCF_000183805.2 Loa loa
GAGCTTACCTGATTATCATTTCCTAGTTTCTTTGGTTTGATTCTGTCATGTGAAAGAGATTTTTCCTCCACTCGTTCTTATTTTTAGGTAAGCAGTCACTTGAAACAATTTGTTTACTTCTGGCTTATAAAATAAAATATCCCGAAAATTTTTTTCTTTTACGTGGAAACCATGAATGCGCCTCTATTAACAGGATATATGGTTTCTATGATGAGTGTAAGTCTATTTCTATTGTTTTGACTTGCTTGTCACATTCATCAGCGTAATAATTACCTGTTACATCTTGTATCCAAGTTTTTTTCCCATTTTCGCCGACTAATAATGTTGATAACTTTTCCAGGTAAGCGGCGTTATAATATCAAGCTGTGGAAAACCTTTACTGATTGCTTCAATTGTTTGCCAGTGGCAGCTATAATAGATGAAAAGATTTTCTGTTGTCATGGAGGCCTTTCACCGGATTTGCAATCCATGGAACAGATTCGACGTATTATGCGTCCAACGGATGTGCCAGACCAGGGCCTACTTTGCGATCTTCTGTGGTCCGATCCAGATAAGGATGTTACCGGTTTGGCATTTTTGCTTTTCACTGCTTGAAATAAAATCATGTTCCAGCAAGAAATGAAGATGACTTTTTATAGGTTGGGGTGAGAATGATCGAGGTGTTTCATTTACCTTCGGTCCCGAAGTTGTGGCAAAGTTTTTGCATAAGCATGATTTGGATCTCATTTGCCGCGCTCATCAGGTTGTAGAGGATGGTTATGAATTTTTCGCCAAAAGACAGTTGGTAACATTATTCTCCGCACCAAATTACTGTGGCGAATTCGACAATGCGGGGTCGATGATGACAGTGGATGAAACGCTTATGTGTTCATTTCAGGTTAGTTTCAATTCGTCATTTTAAGCTTTCTGCTTATGTAGTACCATGGTAACTGACGCTCTGATGCGTTCAATCACTAGACTTGTCTAATTATTGCGGTAATCATGTCGTCAAAGGCTAACGTGGGTGTGCCGGAGCGATGGTGTAAGGACTTCCTCTTTTATTCTGCTGATGGTCAGATTGTCTATGAATGGGCTTCCTGTTTCATCGCTAACATCTGACAGTTTATTTTTGCTTGGAGTTTTGGAGCACTATTAAGTAGTGCTTCAAAATCACTGTGAACTGTCCACTTTTGATTTTGTGGGAATTTCTTGTGCGTCCCATAAAGTTTTTTTTTAAAAAAAGAAAAAATGATTTTTACGGAAATGAGATCCTTTGTAGATTTTGAAACCAGCGGATAAGAAGAAATTTCCATATAGTGGCGTTGGATCTGGTCGTCCAGTGACACCACCGAGGACTCCCGCTCCAAATGCTAAGAAAGGAAAGAAATAGTTTGATCTATTGATTGCAGGCGTTATTTTATTACTTCAGTGTCTGCTGTATTGGGGTGCACGAAATAAAAAAAAAAAAAAAAAAACCAAGAGTGCTTTCTATGAAGCATAAGGTTCATTGGATGTATTTATGTTATTTACCTCCATAAAACAATTTTGATAAACTCTTGATTTAAATTTGACGGTCCTTTTACTTATTTTTATGAGACTTGAGGACGAAAAAAAGTTTCGGCGATAAATTCAGACTGTTTTCTTTCGCCGTTAAAATCACACCGTACGGATTTACTTTTAATCCAAATTCTTCAAACAGGAATGTTTCCTCGGCGTGTAATTGTCTGTTGCACATTGACTTAATAGTTTGTTATTGATTTTGGAGTTTATTAGTGATAGTTCTGTCCAAAAGGACACAGATTCTTTATACTGTCCGGAATCTTATCATGTTTCATTTGGAAGAACTTGCTATTTTCATAGATATATGTAAGTGTTCCAAAAAGATTATTGAATCACTTGGTAGTACATACAGTCTTTTTGCCACTGTGACACGAAATGTTTAGGCTTCACTTCGTCGGTCAGTTTTTTTTTCCAAAAAATGAAATAACACATCATTGTCTTTGTTTTTCTTCAATACCTGTTCCGCGTGATTTTCTTAAAATGGATTTATATCAACTTTTACTTGTATTTTGGTCTGATGAATTATTTTCGTAAAATATTATGATATCGTATATATATATTTGTAAATTTCGGCGACGGATTACGACTTGTCATACATTTCCTTCTTTTAATCGAAGAAAATCACTTCAGGAACTTTTCTTTCACTAGAAGGAAATGAGTGTGTATGCGATTGGTATTGTTTTAGTAATGTATGGTTATCTTTACAACTGGTAGTTTCTTTTTTTTCTTTTTCAGGTATTTTTTTACAAGAACTGTTTTAGGTCTAGGCGTTTCGTTCTGATGTGATATATATTGTTTCTTTTTTTTGTAATACACTTTTCACATGGCATATATGCTGTCATATAAAACCTATTTCTTTGTTACCATTATTATATGATGGGCGGTGTTTGAATATTGTATTATAGTGAATGGTATCATTTCAGAGTTCATTTTCCGCTCACATTTTAGTGCCTGATGGAAGGGAAAGGTTTTGATCCTACATTTAGCAAAGAACTGAACACGTTAGAAAGTAGGTCCTCTCTACTACTTTCCTCTCTCCTACTTCACTTAGTGGTAGGAATAGCTCAACTATTTTGAGAGATTCGGTTTTGCTGTTTCAAGGGTCTTTTCGATAGGTTTTCAAATGGAAAATTGCTCTAATCGTCGATTCATGATATCATAAGTGGAGAAAAAAAAAGCCTGTCTAAAACCGAGCATGATTTTCCAGCCGGAGCACTCCGCTGCTTTCCCATTTATAATTTAAAAAAATGTCACAACTGTAGGATGGCATTGACAAATATCTGAAAAGATTCTAAAAAAAAAAAAATAGGCGAGACAATTGAGATGTTCTGATGCTTTAATGTTGGAGATTTTGATATTGGGCATACTGATATTTTTCATAAATTGGCAGTATGAGCCTGATCTCGGATAAATTCAGGCTTCCTAGACTTGAGCTTGATGCTATTATTAACTAGTGTTAATTTTGAGCAGAAATAACATATTTGTATTAGCTGTTCTATCAGTTAAGCCTTCTAGAAAATGTAAAAATGGACACTTTGTTATTCAAGGTATTTTAGCATTGAGAGAGCAGTAATGATTGTTTATTTGGAATAGCCAATCCGATACGTACACCATACGATATCAGAAGTTAGTTATTGATTCATTAATTAAATTTCTTCGCGCACTGTGCACAATTTATGTTCGCTTATAGGCATAAGTTTTCTGGTATGTCTTCGATTTCTTGTAAACGATTTTCTGCAATTAGTATACGCTTACGTCACTAGTAATTGCTTAATTCAAATTTATAAAATGCATCTTCTTTTATGGACCATTTGAGTGGCATTTACTGTTAGTGACATTTCATGCATACAATAACAGATATATATCTCCATTAGAAGTCTTGCAAGCAAACAGAAATACACTAACCTTATCTTGACCTCCCGAATTACCCTCCAACTTCAAAGGACAAATTGATGAGTAAGGATGTTTTGTAATCTTTGATTAAAAAAAACTACTGAATCCTCAAAAACGCTCACAGAAGCAATCAATCAAATTTCTAAATAATATGAAACCTTTTTGGTATCGTTTGTCTTTTTGGGTGGTGGTGGTGGTGGTGGTGGAGGTGGAGGTGGCGGTGGAGGAGGGGGTGGCGGTGCCTGCTCCTGCTTTTTGCCACCTCCAAAGTAATCATCATCGATATCGATATCAAGTTCCGCTGGTCGTGTACCAAGGCCACCCGTTGCTTCAACAGGCACGAATGCACTTTTGTCAGCCATTTTAGCTGAATTTAAAAGAATAATAAATTTCCGTATCAAAACCAGATCGAAAACATATACCTAATTAATGAAAAGTAATACAAAACGTGTACACTGATAAACATTTATGTCTGCAATTCTTACTTTAAATGCGCAAAAATTGCAACTTTCCTACGCATATCAAACCTAATATTAAATGTTAACAACCTTCGACGCCTAATTATTCAAATGCAATTTTGTAAGGAATACGAATACTAAACAGAGAGACAGCCACGTCCCTCTTAATAAAGAGATTGATTAAACTGCAAGAGTCTGTTTGTCATCTTTGCACATCTTTTATAATCTTTATAAATTTATTTCTATGCATTTTTTTCCTATGCAAGTATGTAAATTTTATTCAATAAAAAATTTCACACTCCTAAAAAAACTCGAAAATTTCCATTTTGAAATATTGCGAAATTTAAATTTAAGAGCAAAATTAAAGGAAACGAACGACGAGTAAATTTCGGTCCTTATTGTGATTTCAAATAACAGAATATAACATAATATGAGAATTTAATTAGTCTAACCTTAAAATGATCTGCGACACTTCTTTAACTTACCATATTTGCAATCATTGATCATTTCTATTTTGCATTGATTTGAAATGCATGGAAAGTCTGTTACAGTCTTTATGATAGCATGAATTTTGAAATATGCCCACTAATTGTCCAATAATGATTATTTTGGATTATTCAATTCAACATCTCTACCATGAACATATGATCTCAGCAAGGATTTACTTTTCCTATCCAGATAATTATTCATCGTATCAGCTGTCAACGAAACGATCAAATATCGCATCAATTGAATCGAACGATATACATACGTTGTTAGAAAATCTATAGTTTTTTAATCATTTTCAGCTTAATGTATAAATTTTTTTTGTTTTTTTTGAATAATAGCGTGGTAATTTAATGCAGTTATTTATGATGGGTCTAGCAAACTAAATTAGGCCTAAAATTACAACAAATTTTTCCTTCTTGAGAGATAATCAACTGAGAAAATTATTCGCACATATCCAAAGATGATGATCAGAGATTCTAATCATTAAGATAATGATTAGAAAAAAGAAATTAAAAGTCCATATCCCTTCATATGAATAACCTATCTAATGTTTTATAGCTGAACACCAAGTATAATAGGTAATCAACTTGACACTTTCACTACACATAATTGAACTGAATTTATTTACAAATAATTCAAATACGATATGAAAGTCCAAGATGACAACACAGAGATGTAACAAAAGAAAATAACCAAATTATTATACAACCAATTAAGAAGATCAAAATAAGATCATTTGCAACCTGGTCAAATAAATCCTCACCTCTTCAAGGTAAACTTTGATAATCAAGCAAAATGTTCCATTTGAAGCATGGAGACTTTGTAAAACCGATATCACAAATACAGTAGGAATATACTATTTTTGGCGACAAGAAAAATATTTAAACTGATTTTGATGACGAAAATTCAATGACAAGAGATCTTAATCTGATTTTGGTAACAAAAGATCGGTAGATACAAATGTCCGTGTGAGGAATGGAGAAATCATAACTGTTCAATATGATGTTCTGGCTAAAAATAGAGTACTTAATATATTTATAGTACATATTTAGAGTAAATTTAATTCATGAATCTTCAGGAAAGATATATGAAATAGCTAAAATCTTTTTTAGCAATTTTTCTTTTAAGACGAAATTTTTTTTGTAACGCTATGCAAAAGTTTGGAAACAATATGTCGATTTGAATATAACTTTATGTCAAATTTACAAATCTAAAAGCCACAAACACATACCTGTCTACATAAGCAATACTGCTTAGAGATATATACTGGAGACCACATTTTAACATTACAATGAAATCTCATTTATAACTTTTCATATTCAAAACTGCATTTTGCGCTTCTTTCAATTTCCACAAAATGTTCTGAAAATTTCTCACATACTATATATCGATAGTATACCCTTTTCCAAATTTAATAGAATTGGAACAAAGTGAGCACAAATAAACTTTTTGGCTGATTAACCTGTAAATCATCAGAATTGCAGCAAAATGAGATCCTCTCTAGAACTGCTGAACCAGTCGGGATTGTATCCAGATGAATTTCGGCAACAGTCATTGCCTTCATGCCTTTGTCTGTCTAAAACAAATAAAAGTGGTGCACGGAGACTTCAAATCACTCCAAACGGAGTTCACCAAAACATAAAAAGCAAATGCTCCCCATTCGAGTCTGCGCTTATTTACAAGCTAGCAAATGATGTAAAAAGTGCTCGAATTTGAGTGAAAAATACTGTGTATTGAACGGCCTTAAATTCTGATAACGTCAAGGAGTAAGCAAGAGTTTTTTGCTGTCATTTTCTTTCCAGTTCAGTTCATTTCTTTTCATTTCACTGATTGAAATTTTCCTATTTAATTTCTCTTTGCAAAGTAGTGTTGCAAATATATATGGCCTCATTTCATCAAAAAAAAAGATACCTCCAAAGTTTTGGAAAGCTTCCAAGAGACATCAACAACTCGCGGCGGTTCCCAACCAATTGTTGCCATACATTTTCGAATCGATTGTTCGTTTTCCTGGAAGTTAACATTACAGTTGTTATTGACACCATGAAGTAATATTGCATTGTTGTAATGCTTTAAGTCATCGGCCCACTCATACCTTGAAGACATTAATAACAGCCTGCGACAGTTCGTTTTTTGGCAATAATTCTTCAAGTGCTGCCACAGATAGGCCACGTCTGGCTGCCTCTACAAGCACTCCAGCAGCTGCATTCCAATAAACTTGACTGCAAATTGATTCCTCCACTGAAACATGTTTTGCTCAAAGAAAAACAGAAGAAAATTTAGGCTCAAATTTGGCTAACACAAAAAGCTTACATTTTGAAGGACCGTCGTCAATCAACTTCTGGCACAGTTTTTTGCAAATATCTTTAAAATCATCAGAGCTAGCTGCTGTCCCATACTTTTCAATAGACTGAAGTAAATGAGTCGGAAAAGTAGCCATTTCAAGTACTAGAAATGATCGAACGGCAAATAAAAAATCTAAAAAAGAAATATGCGAAGATCACAAACGTTTCAAATCATATAAAATCCAATATGAACAATTTCAAATACTTTAAAGCATGTCGAGTGGTCGAAGAATCATTGTGAAAGTCGAAAAAACGAAATGGTCTTAAAAAAGACATTGTGACAGTCTAAGTCTCTCTCGAGAAATGAATACATAGTTACTACTCACTGAATATGCTTCATCGATGACTTCTCATATATCAAGCGAAATCAGAAGAAGCAAATAGAAAAAAGCACTTGTTTTGGATGTTCTGCCTAAAATAGTTATTCGATAATAACAATATTGTTAAAATTTTACTAACAACGAAGTAAAAGCGATAACACATAAATATAATAGAACAAATGCAAATGAGCAAATAAACAGCAAAGGCTCACTTATGAGTCTAAAACATTTTGGACCTTTGTGATGTATATACTGCCAAAATAAGGTAGCATAAACAAAAAACCTCTTAATTGAATTATTCCAGAAACAGTTAAGTCAGTTATGCATCGAAACGAAATAAAATAATTAACATAAATCACATAATTAATATTTAAAATATCCCTTGTACTCGGCATCTTTTTTCCCTTGTTTTTTCAAAATTCTCGAGGTAAGCATATTTCTAAAGGCTCAGAAGTACAAAAATAAATAGCCCTTTCCCATTTCCCGCCTCTACAAAATAATAAACTTGAGTGTTCCAAGACCGGTTCATCTCCAGTATCATCGGAACACATTTCATCCAAGACTTACTACCAAGCAAACAAGTAGACTGAGAAAAAAAATTTCAAAACAAAAAATATCATTGAACAAGCTCGAACACTTCTAAAATGTAACGAAAAACACCTCGCGGCAAAAAGGTACAGAAATAGATCACCATGTTAGCTAGAAGTCAATAAATACTACCTAAACAAACTTACTATCAACTTTTTTCACTCTTTTTCACTTCCTTTGCTTCCTGAATAATGTCAGGTCCGGACCGTTTTTGTAATTCTTCATCTATCCGCTCCTTTGCACGATATACCTGGGTAAAAGGGTGTGTACAATTGTTATAATTCCGTCAGCTGTTAATGGTGATTAACAAATTAATATGACCTAATGTCACTTAACATATGATACAGATGAGAAAACCAGATACAGAAAATAAGACCTGAATAATTTGTGATTGGTAAAACTGTTCACATTAAAAGACTTTTGTAACAATAGATTAACTCTTTAAGAAAACTTTTGGAAAATAACTGAGCCCATTAACACAAAAAGTAGTTAATATGACATACTTTAGACTGCAGGTACAATGAACCTCCTTTAGTTTTGTCATTTATGGCAAATAAATGCTTATAATTCTTTTCCACTTCGTCGGGCTTCAGTGGGTCTTGCACATTCAGGATTTTCATCGCTTCCTGAAAACTTTCCCTGTACCAAAAACACAGGATTATGAATGAATTCAAATTTAGACACAGAACTGCACCAAAGAAAGATAACCAGCAAAATATATTTAATCAAACAGAAGACCTGCAAAGATATCCCAAGTCTCGCGTTTGTTCGACTCGCCTCACGAGCTTCATTCTGATTTTGACCAGTCTGATGAGCACGATTGGTTGCAGCTTGCTGACTTGCTGAAATGTAATCCTGGAAGTGCTATATTTCAGTAAGATAAACAGGAATTTTTGACAAAAAACAGCGAACGAAGTTGACCTTATGACTTGGGACTAGTTCAGATTTGAACACTAATGCCTCAGCCTATTCTCATTCTCGCTTCAAACATCTGATAGACCGCATGAATAAACATTATGTAGTAACAACAATTTCTTCTCTTTGCTTCGCTTCCTGTATCTACTTTTTCCTTCCTTTTTTCACTTTTCCATACTACTAAGTTTTAGGCCTGAGCCAGAATTGAAAAGAAGAAAGTCAAGAATCCCGACTTCAATCATTAGATGCTAGTGGATAATATACTCAAGTCAGATACAGTTACACAGATGAACTAGTTCAAATTTTGAATCCTGATAATCCTTTAACTAAATGCACAAGCTTTAGCAGCAAATATTATTCATGCTTAGAGAACATATCAAAGCGTGCTCATATATGAATTAAAGTACTATGTACTTTACTATGTACAGTGTAACTATGTACAAATAGATACGGATCACTCTCGCCATTCCCACATACTTTAATTTATTTTGAAAAGATAACCTCTAATTTCTTCTCGTACAGCACGAGTGAAAGCTTTACTCAAAGCTTCGCTAGTTGCGATTACAATTTTGATCGCATTTCTCCATACCATAACGCAACACCTGTAAAAATAAGTCTAATTTAAATGAGAAATGACTAAACTACATAATTACATGTGTTGTACAATCCTGAAGCAGATTGTTACACTCCATGTCATTTTTATTGTTTTATTTACGTTGTTTCTCGCAAAATTCACTACCTATAATAACGAAATCTCTTTCTCACTCTAAGTTCCTGCTATAAATACAACATTTAACTTCCCGGAAAATAAGTACACTATGTGATTTTCTGAATAGCAAAATTGTCGCTATTCCTAGTTGTTTTTTTCATGTTATATACAAACAAACAATTCTCCCAATACCCCATTTATGACCCTTACTTCCAGCAAATAACCAATACCTATCACCACAAACTCCTGGTGACTTTTAATCACCCAACTTTCGCGGTCCGTTAAATAATTTTCGATTACACAAAGTATTACGTAGCTATTGTACATGGGATGCGTGGTACTCTAGTTTCTGGTATTGGCAGTCTGGTATGTTTCTAGGTTAAAGGTCACCGTGAACTAGTTTAGGTATGGCTGACATTTTGCGCCGACTGAGTGGGTCAAGGCTGGGTCCACTCATGAAAGTTAGTGCCGGCCGTTTACATACGTCGACGATGCAACTTTCTTCACCGTTCGTGAAAGCACAGAAAAAAATGGATCCTGAAATTGCGAAACTGAGAGAAGAAAGAAAAAGGCAATTATTTTATTTTTTTTAGATTTATTATCAGCTTGTTCCACTTCATGTGTTATTTTAATAACTGACGTGCTCATGTATGATACAGCATAATATGTAAATGTGAATACATGCATAACAAAGTGATCGTGCATTATGATCATTTTGCGTCAGAAGATTAAATGAATAGAAATATATTGGTTTGTTTAATGAGCTTCGTTTCTTCTGTTTTGCTCATCCAACACAACAAAGAAATGCAGTCTTCTCACGTAGCTGACCTGTTAAAGTGGTATGACGTGTGAGAAAACGTCATATGTCATTAATTATACACTTAAAAGTTTTATCTTCGTGTTTTTATTAACATGCTATTATTTCTTTATATTAACACGTAATACCATGGACATTTCTTTTATTTATTCAGGAGGAAATTAAAGAAAGAAATTAAACTTCTAGAAAGCTTCGGCAAGAAGCCAAAACCTGTGGAAGAATTCATTTTCGATAAAAAATATGAGGCGAATATTAACGAACGAATGCGTGCCCCCGTCATGGTTAGATTTGTTTCCCATCTTTATTCCTAATTGAGTTTATTTATTTGTCAAGGAGCTGTCCAGAAATTCACGGAATTCTCGAAAATGTAGTTGTCCGGAGAATGCACATATGTTACCTTTTTTTCTCTTTGATAATCTGGGAATCATTAAATTGTTAGTCGTAATACATTTCGGTAGCATCGTTGTTGCATCTGGCACGATCAAATACGATTTATGTCAGAGATAATCAATGTCAAAGTCGTCAAGCGATTCCATCTTAGGCACGCATTTTTTGGGCTTCAGGAGATTTGTGTTTTATGTTTGAAATTTGCTGGAGTATATCATGTCTTGCCTTCATTACTTATCAGTCCCATACGAAAATAAAATCCACTGTGTATTTGTTACATGTGGACACTTGTGTTGTTGCTAATAAATAGTTTGAAGAAGGCTATAGTAACTTGGTAATAATCCATTTTTTTGCTGGT
>NW_018108248.1:110943-131610 GCF_000183805.2 Loa loa
CAGAAATTCACGGAATTCTCGAAAATGTAGTTGTCCGGAGAATGCACATATGTTACCTTTTTCTCTTTGATAATCTGGGAATCATTAAATTGTTAGTCGTAATATTTCGGTAGCATCGTTGTTGCATCTGGCACGATCAAATACGATTTATGTCAGAGATAATCAATGTCAAAGTCGTCAAGCGATTCCATCTTAGGCACGCATTTTTTGGGCTTCAGGAGATTTGTGTTTTATGTTTGAAATTTGCTGGAGTATATCATGTCTTGCCTTCATTACTTATCAGTCCCATACGAAAATAAAATCCACTGTGTATTTGTTACATGTGGACACTTGTGTTGTTGCTAATAAATAGTTTGAAGAAGGCTATAGTAACTTGGTAATAATCCATTTTTTTGCTGGTCGAAGATATTCTAAAAATACGTTAAATATGGAGTTAGGAAAAAACACTGCGCTTTCATTGATACTTCCATCATTGTAGAAAATGTTTCAATTTCAGTTAAGTGAAGATGAGAAGGATGAACGTGCAATTCTGGAGATGGATTACATGCGTCATCTTAATAAGTTAGCAGTTATGGATACACGTTGGATCGTGGAAAGTATCCGGAAACAAGAAAATGCTTTACAGAAGCTTAAGGTTTTATTCACTTTATATGCTACTCTTGACATACGTCGGTCACTTCCAACAAGCACCAAAACACACACAAATAACTTACATTACTCGACGATTCTTAATAGTGACCTTAGGAGGATGGATTATGAGGCGGCGTGGTGTTCTATCCATTTTTCGGAATGACTTTTATGCCTTACCTTTGATTCCAGAAACTTGTGCTTCAGACAAGCCATTTAACCTTAAAAACTCTCTTATATTTCTGTGTCTCTTATATTTCTGTGACTTGTAGTCAAATTGCATATCGAAAAGTTGGTTGTATTTGCAATAACAGTTCCGGACAGCTGGATTTTTGCGGCTCTTCATTAGATGGTTCTCAACAACCTTATGGTCATTTTATGACAAATAGTATTTCATAACTACGTTTCCAAAAATCGACAGTATAGAATTTTAGATGCTATCACCAGAATTGTACAAAGCTGCTCTCGAACCGGACGAATGTTTTTTGCAAAGCTTCACCTACCAAGGCCCAACACTGACGCCTCCATTGGAATTATATGACCCACCTGACGGGCATTATATCGATGTTAGCAAAAAATGGTTGTGTTAAGTTTCTGTAAAATTCTTTTTTCTGCAGTTTGAGTAATAAGCATTAGGTTATTGAATGACATGCAGCATGACTTCGTTGTAACCCATTCTTCCGTAAAATATGCCTTTCAGTTAGATAATCTGTTAAAAGCAGATTGTTTTGGTTTTTGTAAACTTTACTGTAAATTGTCATCAAAAAAATTTCTACACTAACGAATTTACTTCCTTTTTTTTTACTTCTTTTTTTTACCCTCGTTGTCTATATTGCTTGCTGTAGGGCTGTTGCACTTTTTTTTAACATTGGGTGACGTTATGATTAACTACTAATTGAATATATTTTTGAGCCGGAATCTGATCTCTATCTTCACCTTAATTTAATGTTCCATAAAATGTTCTCTGAAAGCAACAAACCGATAAATCTCTGAATTTTCAACATTGTTTCACATTGTGGTTACTATTATCGCGAAAAGATTGCTCTCCTTGACAAGTTTATATTAATCCATTCCATCAGTTGTGAAATTTTATGTTGCGTATGCTGTGATTAAAAATTTATAAATCATTCTTTAGCAAAATTGTGCAGCACAATATAAAACACATTTAATGTTCCCGATGTCATTTTTAGATGTTTCCAAGCTCATGGATGGTCGCTTAAAGCAAATTAGCGATCTCTATATTATCAATTCATCAAAAATTACACTTAGTAAAGATAAAGTCGGAACGGGAAACTTCGCTGATGTATATAGAGGTACTGCATTATCTATCTCGCCTTTTCAACTGTGACTGGTGAATGTTACAATGCAGGTGACGGAAAGTTTAACAATCAAAATTTTTGTATCTTGCATTAAAATTTTCATTCTTTGCTAAATCTGATTTACTGGAACATACTTTGTGTTTGGCTTAGAGATACTTCATAGAGCCTCAAATTTTAATATAAACAATCGTCGTGAATAGATTTAAAATGATTTACTAGGAACATACCGGAGAGGCAAAGAGAAAGTATTGGTGGCAGTGAAAATCGTTCGAGTTGGTGGTGGCAATATGGTATTCTTGTTATCCCTAAAGTTTCTTGTTACCTCTCAAGATTCAAGATCCTTGATAAAAATTAAAGACTCCACTCTATCTTCTAATTTTAATGGAACCGTCATTTGTCCATACCTTGGGATTTTGGCGCCAGTTATTAACATTGAATATTGGGGCACTACTCTCATTTTGTATATGTGGGATTTAAACAACTACCACTTAACTAATGAAAATTTACGTAGAAGTACAGATAATGCTTCACTTAATTCAGTCACTTATACGGTAAGATTTGAAAATTGTCTTATCTACCTAAATCATACTATTTGTGTTCTCATTCTTTGTACTGAAATTAAAGTACATCTGTTTATACTGCAGGATACCGAATTACGCTGCTTATCGGAATTGACGAACGAAGCAATAATCATGTCGTTGCATCATCATCGATGTGTTATTGAATTCTATGGTGTCTCATCCGATAAGGTTTTCACAGAATTTTTTGGAAGCTATTTCATGATTATATGAAGGATTCATGAACAAGCAAGAGCACTGAATGCTTCTTGGGTAGAATTTCAATCAAAATTTGCCGTTTGAGAAGCTCTCATTAAAGCAGTCTTCATTCGTTTCTTTTTTAGATTCCAATGATTTTGATGGAGTATTGTCCGGGTGGTTCGTTGGATTTACATCTGCAGAAATTTAAAGAGCAGATTTCAACTGCAGGTATAATTCTTTCAAATAGTGAAGTGGAAAGTATAGTGAAGTAGAGCAGATTAAATTATTATTCCTTGATTAACTTACTGTATTCTCTCTATCATATGACGAAGATTGATGATATTCTAGGCTTACTTGTTTTACCTTACTTTTTTTCGTGTTTTTTTTTCAAAATAACATTTTGTACTCCCAAACTAATTAAAGAGAATTTTTATGTTTTCTCTTTTTATCCTCGACAAATGATAAAGGTTCTCTTTAGGGGACAACCATTAAGACACCAATTTATCGTTTACAAGCATTTCAGAAAGAGTTGCATATATGTTTCAAATCTCTGACGGTATGCGTTATTTGGAACGGAAGAAATGTGTTCATCGAGATTTGGCAACACGAAATGTGCTTATCTCAAGTACAGGATGCCTGAAAATCAGTGATTTCGGATTAAGCTTTAGTCCTGCTATTCAAATACCGAAGCAGTTAACTCATACACATGTGAGAAGTTAACTGCCCCTAAATTTCCAGAATTCAGAATTATATAGTTCTACTTAGTTTCGTACGGTTTGTAATAATTTTACGATTCTATGTTTTTCATATTTTCAGAATATTTTTGTTGGTAATTTTTCAGATTCCAATACGTTGGATGGCTCCAGAAACATTAACTCGTACACCGGTTTATTCATCAAAATCGGATATTTGGTCATTTGGTATTGTAGTGTTTGAAGTAAGCGAAATTCGCAAGTAGTATTAATGCGAAATCCTATAATAAAGGGAGATGAGGACGGGAGGCGTTTATCAGTGCAATTTTCTAACCTGTTGTATTACTTTTTGCTCAGATATTTAACTGTGGTGGAAAACCGTGGCCAGAGAAACCGGTAAAATGGATTGCAACAAAGATTCGAAAAGGTGTAACACCTGAAATGCCACGACGAATGCCACGTCTAATTAGAGAAATAGCTAATGCTTGCTTCCAATTTGAACCAGACAAAAGGCCTACATTCAAACAGGTTCTTGCAATTAATCACTAGTAACAAGTAGGCGACAATTAGAGTGTTCGAGAGGAATCCTCGGGAAAGAAGCGAAAGAAGCGGGTCTCAAGTATTAATTTTAAGAAGAGATGGGTATTCTAGAAAAAATAAATGAATATTCTGAAAAAAAGATTAGTAGATAAGAGTAAAGTTGGGATTCGAATAAGAAATTTTAAACGACTCTATTACTCTTAGAATTATTTCAAACGAAAATCAGCAATTTGAAAGACTTAGACGATTTTAGATGTTCTATCAAAGCTTTTTTCTTTCATTATAACTACCAGTGATGATCAAGTAGGTAAGTATTACAGGTGAACGGGTGGATTCTGTTGGTACAAGGCATACGTTTTCCACCACTACCTCCCTCTACACTGTCAGTGGCACATTTGAAAAATGTTAAAGTAAACATTTCTTCACACTTTGTTACTACCTTTCGTTTTCGCATAACTCGATTAATTAACTAATTAACTGATTGTAGTGATTTAATTTAGAATTGTTCCTTTCATTTTTTATTCCATGATTAATAGAAGATTCTGCTCTGGAAGAATTTCATTTTTATCTGGAAATTTAGTTAGAAGAAAACGAATTTCATTATTTTTTATCTGTTCTGGAAGAATTTCATTTTTATCTGAAAATGTAGCAATTAATTGCTGATTTTTCCTAAAAAAAAGGTGCATACGTTGCTTAAGGAAATGTCTAAGTGACTGAGGTCGATTCTGTTCCAAAGTCTTGTAGTAGGGATAAATTTTTGAAAAGTTAATGGTAAGATACTTCAATTTTAAGCAAATTGAATTATGATCAATGTGATGAGATAAACAAATAAAAAGGATTGCTAATGAATTACAAAAAAAAGTACCAAATCAATTCTAATTTTTAAAATTGATCGAATCTTTGAACTTAATGCATTATAGCTATCATAAAATTTATTATTAAGATTGCTATGACTATTTCTAATATGAATAACACTACCGTAATTTCGATCCAATGGTCACTAGTTACCATTACTATAATTACTATCTACTACTATTTACATAATGATCGTTTCTTACTCATATTTATAGTTGAAAATATAAAATTCTGAAAATATAAAATTCTCCACTGCAGCCAGTAAAATTCATTGAAAAAGATCCAGAAGCAATTGCGATAGAATTAGATGATGTGAAAAGCAACGAGCAACGGCATGATAATGATAACTGTGTAAGTAAATCAAAATAAACGTATTCTAAGCATACTTCTAGTCAGACCTTTCTTCCATTATTGGACTTTTCATCAATGTAATTACTGCCAATCAATTTAAGGAATCAAGAACGATACAGTTGCCTGAAGTAAAAAGGATTATTCCTACAGAGAATAAAAATACAGTAACCGAGGATCAAGAGAAGTATGCCATTCAGACTTTCACCGCACTAATATTTGGAGTTAATGATATTTTTTGGAGCATTTTTACAAAACTTGAATTTCATCCGAAGTTCCACCTGAAATGAAAAAGAAAATGTAAGGAATGCCAATTAAAAATTCAGTCAGAAACTAGATCTCTAATTGACATCTCTTACATTTTATTTTCCATTAAAGTTTAAAGTTAAAATTCTAGAAAATAAAAAAATGCTTGGATGGATAAGCGAAAGAAATTTTCATTCTAGTACGCATTTTTAAAATTTAATTCTCGAAAATTACAGCCTGCGAACACAAAGACAAGAAGGTACTCCTCATCTCTTATTTCCACTTCGAATTGTTGCAATCTTGCATTAATTATGGGAGTAACTTTACTTTCATCATCATCTATCAGATTATTCTTATCACACTTAACATTTTCACCCTGTAAAATTTTCAAATTTGGCCCGAAATTAAAATGGAAATGAATAGAGAGCGGTAGTAGTATATCGTTTAAATGATGATAAACTAAGAGAAAACCTTATTTCTAGCAGGATCGAAGCAGTTGGCAGTCACGGAATCAGATGATGATGATGATGAATGTTCTAGAGATGGCAAAAAGGGATTAGGGGGAAGGCATAGCAAAGTAATTTGTCCTTAAAATTTATGAAAGAGCCAATGCAAGAATTGAAAAACAAAATAATTACACTGGACAAATCTTAGGGACCAAATTCTAAACACACACTTCGAGGCAAATTGAATTCCTAGAACCTAGTTTTTCAAAAATGGAAGAAAAACTTAAATTTTTCTTTAGGGTTTAGCGTTATTTTTTAAAATGAAATTACTTTGATTGAAATAAATTTTCTCGATTTTTGCTCTAGACTTGTTTTGTTTTGTTTCAGGGTCTCGGTCGAAATCAGTAACACGCATTTTAGGTTCCAGAGAACTGTTTGTCCTTTGGATACATTCTCATTTATTGTCATCCTATAAATTTGTTATTATGAACGATACTTTGTGATACACTAGTACATTTCTCCATACAATATCAGCATGTAATATCATCGTGGTGCAGCAATTTGTGAATTGGAAGAAATTTTTAGTTGCCAATTCCTCCTTTTTCCTGTAAAATTTGATTAAGCTCCCTATGATGAAAGTAGGGTGAATATTTTGATATTATCGAAAGATAACGACAGGTATTCATGAACAGAGCATTTCTTCGGATCATTCAGTGATCTAAATAGCGATAAGGTATCTAACAGGAATTCAATGGGATGTTTCTACAGTTAATATCATGAATGTTTTTTTTTAGAATGCTTAGTCGAGGAAATGATTATACTCAAGAGTCAAGGTGTCGTTCATTAATGAGCAAAACCTTAGAAACACCAGCTGTTTGTGACAATTTTTTCTAAAACAATTTCTTTATTGCCAGCAGATATATTTCCGCACTATGATCACGACTAGCTTTGGGTTTCACGGTATACACCTTCCCAAACTCTCTCTTAAGACGCTCAATAAATTCTTCTCGCCTTGGTCCATCCCATATTTTGCACAGAAACGTTCCATTTCTCACTAGAGGAATTACTGACTTTTTGACACTAAGTTCCAATACTATTCCACAAAGTGATAAAATTCGTTCATGGTCAATTCCTCTATCACCTACAACATTTTTAAAATAAACATGAAAGTAATTAATCTATATTACGGAACGGAATGTGACTGGATAAAAAGAATCTTTTACATCGCCTATGCCATTGGTACCACAAATGTTTAACATCTTTTGTCATTGCTCAGTTCATATACCTCTTCAGCTGTGCTCAGTAGTTAAAAAGAAACAAACTGAACAAATCAAAAATGAAGTTAACTGGAATCATATTCACTACTACTATTAGGAAGTGCCTTGCCCTTCAGAACACCAATTAAAGTTAAACCTTATTTAATTTACTCGCTCGCAAAACTCATGTGTAATTGGCGCCAAATCTATATGACCGACATGAAATAATGCTTTCCCAGCTTGGTTGATGATGCTGACATATTTTTGCGCTACTTCCTCGTCATCTAGGTACTGCATTCTCACACTTGTAATAAATGTGAATTATGGAAATGAAGAAGCATTCCGCAAGGAAGTAGGAATTGAAATGAACAAAGCATATTAGTATTTTTTTTCCTATGTTAATGATAAAAGATTTATTACCGGTAGGGTTTGGAGCCATATCACTGATGACAACATCAACAGATCTTCCGTTTAAAAGTTGCTTTATGTTTTCATGTGTTTTTTGAGCAGTGATATCGGACAAGTCCAAGAAATTAACACCCGAAACTGGCATTATCGGCTGAAAAAAATATTTCTGTGCCAATCACCTCATGTATGAGTTCTCGTCCGATTTACAGCCGTGATATAAAAAAAAAAAGCTGAATACCTGTAAATCGATGCCCAAAACAAAGGCATCACCATATACGTTTGGTTGTACAATATCAGCAACTACTTGACACCACGATCCAGGAGCCGCTCCAACATCAACAACTACCATACCTATATATAGCTGAGTAAATCAAAAAAAAAGAGAAAGAAAATTGTCGAGACAGGAAAGCCTAACGAGCCATTTCCTCTCTTTTCTTCCAGTTGATACATTTCATTTTGCCAATTATCATAAAGAACATTTAAAGTAAAACTCGCCAGGCTCAATAATTTTATACTTTTCATTGATTTCCAACAGTTTATAGGCGCTTCGAGCACGATAAGAATGTTCACGGGCTTTCCTGGAGAATTCATCAGAGCACTGCTTTCGTAGGTATTTCAAAGTTGCTGTCGATTTCTTGCTCTTGGAGAAATAACGCACTGGAAGCCGAAATGTGATTAGTCTTGCCGTAAGTTTGGCATTGAAAAACATTATTGCTTCTCTCAACAACACATCTTCACCTGAATTACATGGGGACGCAATTAAACTTATAAGTACTTATATTGAAGACTTGAAGACCTATTCTGCATGATCACTACTGCATATAGTCAATCAGTAGAACACATCTCTCACATAAGAACTTTCGAATGGACTAATGTCTTAAGTCAAAAAACTCCAATCCATTACCCTACAGAAACAAGAGTTCGTACTCGCAAAGCATAACCCCAAATATTAGTATCCTTTGTTATATCGCCGTCTGTTGTGACAGCAGAAATACTAATAATATTAGTTCCTGGATAAATATCCATTAAAACATCGACTACTCCAAGAATACTTGTTTGGGAGGAAGGAATTTAATAATGACGAAAAAACAAGAGAAAATTATGCTTGGTTTTATCTAGCTATTATGAATAACAAACCGACATTGCTCTCCGAAATGTTTTAACCAATTGAAAATCAAGTATGAAATATCAAAGCTCCTGGTTAATTTTACAATGCAAGCTTTGGGTTCTATCTCCACTTTGGCCACAACTGCAAGACTGCTAATGCGACAAGTTTTTATAAAATTCTGTTTTGTAAACAGAAATAAATACAAAATATTTGAACATCTTTAAGTTTATAAGAAATATAGGGATATCAGGAATATTTAACAGAATATCAGGTTTTGCATGAAAACTTGATCATGCAACTAACTTAGATTTTTTGAGGCTCCAAACAATTTGGGAAAGAAATACAAGCCCCACATAAACAAATAACTCCAACATTATATGAGACAAAACATTTCTAGAAATCTTTCGGTGTCAAGCACTGATTAACGGCTCGCAGCAGATCAGGATTTTCAAGTGCAGCCGCCACTCGTTCTTTGTCCGCCAACTGCTTGTTTATTGCATCTGCGGACATATGAGTATCGGGTGCTATCCTCACTATTATCTGCAACAATTACACCCGTAAATCTCGTACTATCAAGTAGCGCGTTTGCTTTTGTAGAAATTTACTCGAAAACATTACTTGGAAATTCTTCAGTTTTCACGTTCTACATGTTCAAATTTACATGGCAATTACTTTTTTAAAATGTAGGCAACTTTTGTTAAAGAAACGTAAGTGAAGGTTGATGTAAATAGAAAGATCAAACTTTCGGAAATTATTTTACCTTCACACTAGGATGCACAGACCGCTGTAATTTTGTTCGTATCGTTAGACCAATCAGTGTTGCCATTGAACAGTGCGGTATTGTAGGAACGTATTCGACCTGATAAAAACGCTGTCAGTTGACATAGTATTAAAAGAATAAAAATGTGAACATTCTAATACTTGAATAAAACTACTAGCATTAAAGAAATTGTGCGAAGAACCCTATGATTACATCAACAATCGTTTCGTCATCATTTTTGTCAACCATAATGAGTTCTTCCTGAACGACATTCAATTGTTCAAGCGTAAGAGGATGTTCCGGATCATTAATATCCCTGGAACAACATGATTCATCACAATAGCAAGAAGATGGTGGCAAATATTTTTACCAACACAAATTATAATTTAGCCACCAATCAAATTTACAAAAACTAGATAACAATATAGACTTCAAATGCATTCAGTGCGATCAAACTCATCCAGTTTGCAACATTTCTAATGATAACGGACCGAGTACAAAGTAGTTCTAGTTTACAAGTTGAATATCTCCGATGTCAGCTTACCTGAGATTTCTAGAAAAAGATCCTGACAAAACATAGCATCATGAAGTCGCAGTGGCAATAAATTTTGTGAAAGGTCATGAGGAAAAAAAGCAAATATGTAACCTTATGTAGTCGAAGATTTCCTGCGCATCAATTGGATCAATAATGTTTGGATTCAACTCTGAATCAGACACCTTTTTACTACGAGCTTTCGTAGTATACACTGTTGGTGTTGCATTTTCTAACTTACTGGGTACCATTCAAACTTTGTTTTATTCGCCGACTAACTTGTTCGGATTGTCATATGTATTCTGAAAAATCTATTCATCTATTCCTTTCATAACACAAATGCAAACAGCTGTCCTTCCAAAACCGACAAATTCATTAGTTTAATATCCTTCCAAAACCAACAAATTCATTAGTTTAATACCGAGTAATTAAGCAAGAGTGTGAAGTATCCTATGAATGGATACAGATGGATAATAGTTTACATTAAAGTCAACATCTCAGGAGTAAAAAAGTTTCTCAGGAGTAAAAAATCCGACCGCCTGTCTTGATATTCTTAACATGACAAATGTAATGAAAATTTTAAAAAGTTGAAAAGCTTGAGCAGAAAACAATTGGACAATGGAAAGAGTAATGAGTCATGGAAAAGGATACATCCTTGATTGATAGATAATTAGAAGTCAGTTACTTTGCTTGAAATTTACTTAATTCTTCTGGTATTCTATTTGATTTCAGCTGTTTCTCATTCTGAACTGTCTTAACACTCCTTTAAAAACTTAAAAACAACAGGCTTAAATTCAAAAAACTAAAATGCAATTTGTTCTTGACCAATAAATTAAATAACAAGAAAGAGACTGAACTAAGCTGTGGGAGATTATAGGAAAGCAGCCCCGAGGGAAACACAGCAACCAAACTACTCCGCGGAAAATCCCGCAACGGAAGTACCGTCTAAAATAATTAGCCGGACCGATATGCAAACCGTGGTCCCATCTGCCAATTTTTCCCCTTGAGTATCATTTCCAGGATGCGAAGCTATGCACTGTCATCCTGAAAAGGAATTGACTCGTTCAGGATTGATATTTGGGTCCAGGCATGACAGGAAATATGATTTAATGAAGATTTCAGATTAGGAGGAAGGTGAAGAAAATATGAAGATAATTGTGTGTTGCATTAAAGTTAAAACCGAAATTACATTTCATGAAGTATGAAAGGAAATAATTATGTAAATAGCCTAAACTGGCATAAATTGAAGATTTTGGTTAAGAAAGCTACTCCGTTCGATATGCTATAAATATACTTCTCTTGAGATTACAGCTGAAAAGTAAATCCCATAAAGAAATAGGATTACCCACCACTTTTTATCAATTACATCTCTTCTAATGAAGTCAATCAAATTAACTTCAGCTTACTTATCATTATTTCACATGCAGCACTGAACACTAACAGAAATGACTGGTAGCTTATTAATTATAAGGATAAGCATAGCGCGCATCAATCCAGTTTATTTGAGTTCAGTCTTAATAGTACAAGCTTAGTTTAGCTAAAACGATTCTTCCCGCTTCCTAATCTCATCATCAATAAGATGCTCAATTCACCATACGGTACACGTATACCAGACGTCTGTATGCATAATATTATTTTTTATTCACATAACTGTAACTGTTTCCAACAATATTCTTTGGGAAATTAAATGGCAGTGAGGGAATTACACCTTGAAGAAGCATTGATATGAGCAGTAACAGCAACATTTATCAATCTTTCAATCATTCATTCGTTCAATTCCAGAACTTCATCTTTTCATATTTGTATTGCAAATTCATCTCTCATTTTCTCCTTTAACGCGCATTCTGCAAGTAATGTAAGCTAAGCTATGTGATCTCATCTATGAGCTTATTCAATTCGAGCTGTTCACCTTAAATCAACACATTCACCTTTTTAAAGCATAATCTTAGAAGAATTCATGGAAATCTATAAAAATGTAGTAATCCTTTTCTCATTTTTATCGCGTTGCTTCTATTAAACGTATGCCTTTATTTCTAAGTAATAGTTTCATGATGTGTTTTGAAAGACTGAACGAAGCTTCAAACTATAAGTATTCGAGCTAATACTGCTTATCATTCATCATCTGTGCTTCTTTTCTAATCAGTCATAGGACATCCACTGAGCATAGGAGCAATATATCTCGAATAATTCAACAAACAAAAATCCAAAAATATGTACAAAACCATAACAGAATTTCAAACTGAAAGACCATTTCAACAAAAAAAAATGTAAAAATATTAGCAAAAAGAGTGAAATCCGATTGATTATGCAAATTATTGAACAGCTAAAAGAGGCAGTGGATTGGGTTCACGATATCTGATATAAAAATAGCAATAACATAAATGAAATGCGAGGAATGCTTAAGAAAAAATCAGTGTGTTTGAGGCGAGAAATTGAAACTGTCATTCAGAATAATCCCAGAAGAACATTTACTAGAAAAGCAACTCCTTTACAATGAACTCTTACATTATTGAAAAAAGCAGCTGATAGCAATAATCAACTGAAGTTCATAGTTGCCACTGTTATTCTAATCACATTGATTGTTCGAAAGTTTTCCAAAAATTCCAGCCCGACGTTCTCTACGTGATTTTAAAACTTATATTTATCTTCAGCTCCAACTCTCTTTAACTCATTTTTTTTTATACCAGAGTATTTTCTTTATAAAAGCAGGTAATTACAAAAGAACCATTCTAAAGCTGAATATTTGAAAAGTTACCACTGAAATTGTTTGCACGAGAGGGTAGTTACATCTCAACTTGATTACTTCTTTCTAGAATTGCCAAAGAGAGATTAAGATCATGAAAAGTCATGAAAAGAGGTAGGAGATACTAAAGACAGATATAAATATAAAAGACTGTACTAAAATGTATTAAAATACATTCAGTTAACAAATTTTCGGAATGAATTAAAACAAACTTTATATAAGAGAGATCAGTCATACCTCACCGTTCCGAACTACCTATGGTAAGCAGCAGTATTTCATACATTTTAAGTTCTTCAATTACTTACAATTTAACCAAAAGTTTTTGAAGGTTATAAGCTCTTGAATTCTTTCAAAAAAGAAATTAAGTTAAGGAGAATCATATCGAAATACTGCCGAATTAACAGCAAAGAATACAGTTCACTAAAGGTCACACTTCCAACCTGAATGAGTCATTGAACAATGAATGTTGACTTTGACCGTGAGGATGACCATGTCTAATGGTCCTTTCGCTCATTTCCATCTCAGAAAGAGACTGACATTCCTGGAATAGGGTACTATGCCCATTTAGCATTGCTTCATTTGAGAAGCAAGCTGAAGTACTACTATCCAATCTTTCGTCATCTGTGTTTCGGTCTTTGGTCTGAAGCGATCGCGAAAAGCTCGGGTCTAAGCCGTTCGGTAACGACATGCTGTAATTATATGACTTTATATTTTGGTGATTAATTTAAAATATTCGGCCGGTCAAATTTTAAGGAATACAGAGTCTTTGATTCTACATTTTCTTTGATATTTCAAAAAAGTATTGATACTTTGCCTCCTGAGGTCCATAACCTTTGCTGGATTCTGTATTGGAACCCAAATCTCCATGTTCCACGTGATCTGCCTCTACTGCACTCAGTTCTACATCGCTGAAATAAACTATTGTACTCCTAATTAAATGACGAAAAAAGTGTTCTCAATACACGACAAAGTAAGAGTCACTTGAATATTCTGAATGAATGCGAACCTGCAAATTTCGTCATTATGTTGCAACTGCCTTAGCAGCATTCCAATGTTGTTAAGTTTTAGTGGAGTTGGAGTCATTCTATTATTGACCGAAGTCTGCGACGAAGTCGGACTCAACTCAACACTTGCACCTGATATGGCTTCCACATAACGTGCGCCATACCGTCCCATCGCTTCAAAAAAAATTTGAGGAATTTTCTTTCAAAAAATAGCACGTCAACGTAAGTTCTAATGGTATGACGACAATAAAAACAACTAATGATATTGAGAGACATCTAAAGTTTATTGAAGCGTTTATAAGTCCTTTATCACCAAATCCTAGATGCGTATTCCTAACAAATAATATTAAAAATGCATGGTAAAAAATACAGCAAAATAGTATTAAGCACAATTATATTCTCTCATATTTATATCATACTAATAAAAACTAACCAATTTCAGAATCAGTTGCATAACCGCTTCGGTTTCGTTCACAACGAGTTGGAAGCGCTACAGATGAACAACGCATTGTCGGTGATGAACCCAACATTTCCGAACACGTCTCATGATACAATGCACCATCGCAATAATAGCTGTGGTTAGCAGGTGCCTCTCTTTTCAATACGGTTGTTGCTATACCTGAAAGTCGATAATGAAATATGAATCACGCATATAACAGTGAGATTGTTATCCATACTTGAATGAATTCATAATCGATATCTCAAAAAATTTTACCATTCAGCATTGTTGTAACAATTTCCTCTTTTGGATCATATTCCACACAGTTTCTGCTTACTGGTAAAGCCCCATTATTTTCATGACCTGTACTTCCAGATTCACGTGACTTCACAGATGCACTATCTCGTTCATCACTTGCCTCATTGATCCTTTGTAACGCATCATAAACATGCTTATCTTTTTTTCTTTTCCTTTTTTCCTCACTGAAAATTGTGTTATTATAGAAAACACGAACACATCTCCTTATGCCCAGGAAATGAAAATAGAAAAGGAAGCTTACCGATAACTTGGCATACTACCAAATTTTATCGCTCGTTGCGTATTTTCTGGAAGACTCTCGTTCAGCTTCTCATCTGCTGGTGAAGAAAATTCAATCTCACTTTGTCGCCTATAAAAGAAAAATAGCGAAGGAAATTTTTCGATCAATAAACAGCAAAGATAACCTCTCGAGAAAGAACTTACCGGTAGCAAAATAGGAGGCAAATTAAAAGCAACAGAAGCAATATGCCAACAATAAGAAGAATAATAAGCAGAGTTGTGGTATTCAACGTATGGTCTCCTAAAATCAAAACATGACTTAAGGAATATCAATTGAAATAAAATTTACTGTTGTTTGAAAAAAATTCACTAAAGTGGAAAACAGAGTATACTAATTATTCAACCGGCCAATGGGTTTTAGAGATGCACTAAAATAGGACAAAAATACGAAAATTGCAATAAATGATTACTGACTCCTAGTTGACAAATTTAGAAAGAAAATTCCTTTCCCGTGACACTGTAGTTGTCACAATTATTAGTTACAATGAAACAGAACTTGGTATTTGAGGAAAGAAATTGGAAAATTTACTGCAGTAAACGAACAGAAAAATATAAGAGAGGATTAAATTAATTCCCAATGAAACAAATCGCACTAGCATCTCATAAGCATCACCTAAATTACACAACAAAAAAAATGAAATGATTTGCCTGTAAATGATGGGATGAAGATATCACTAAAATGAGAAACATCTAATGGTGCAACAGTTGTGGGATGAGAAATATTTGTTTTGGTGTCACAAGCTGTACCCATCCAACCGTTATAACAGAGACACCGTCGTGTAGTCGTACAATCCTAAGATAGTGAAAATCAATTTTTCTAGGTTATAGCTAATCGGAAAAAAAACGGATGATACTACTCAAAAAGTGAATTAGGAAATTTGAATTATTTTTTGCCAAATAAAACCAGTTTAAGTAGAAAAAATCTACCCCATGTCCCGAACACTGGTAAGCAAGATTATTGCTTGGACAGTGCACAGGTGGTGAGACCTGAACAAGAGGTGAACAAATTCCTTGAACACAAACTTTTCCAGAACCGCAACTGCTACCATCCATAACCACACCAACATCAAGATTTGTAACCATTCTAAACGAATATTTTCTTAATATCAAAAATTGATAGTTTTTGATCATTAATCTTATGTATTACAAACAACACTTTTTTTTGAAAAAGGCTCCTTTGCCTGAAGTCTTTTTCGCCGTTATTGATTTAAATAAAACTGAATGGTGTGGAATAAAGAAAAAAATAAGCACATATTTTTTTAAATATCATTTGCACAAAGATTGAATAAAGGATAGCAATAAAGGACTAGTAATGGTCAATTCAATCCGAACGGATTTTCAAAATTTATAAAAAATTGAAAATATCATTTAAATTGCACACGATACATACTTGCACTGTATTTGTTTGGTTTCATGTAGGAATTGAAGATTAAATGAATTAAGCTTTAAATCCAAGGGGGTTTGAAAACCTCCCCGACAATGCAATGTCCCACAATGTACATTTTCCACTGCACATTTCTTATACATCTTATCGCGATCTATGCCACAGTTTCCATATTCCACACCAAGTCCATTACGTTCATAACAGTGTTCATCCGCCGTTGCTGCATCTGAAAAAGCTCACCTTTTTGGGACTTTTGCATTAGTTCAATAATTTTTCAACTCTAGACAGTGTTTGATTACATGGACTAGTTTTCCGGATCATAACGACAATTTTTTTCATGAGAACAGTGAAAGATCTCATTCAATAGGCAAGTTACAGTGAATGTAAAAAAAGTAATAGTGATTTAATTTTTTTAAAATTCATTTAGGTATTTCAATTCACTTAACATGCTTGCTGCAATTTTCTTTCTCATTTTTTCTTTTAAGAAAAGAACTTACCTGGACCCCAAAGATCGCGACATTGCTGTTCAACATCTGAACAGTTTCCTTTCCAACATTGCCCGCTAATGCCGCATATAGTACCATCAATTAGGTATCCATCATCTGGACAATCACCATCATCTCCGGTACACACTTCCGCAACATCGCATACAGATCTTGCCGGTCTACATACATGTCCCATTGGCCGCAGCTATAATATACTTATCAAATTTTTTTTCTAAAACTACAGAAAATGTTCGACGAATTTCGGAATTTAGCAACATATGAAAGTATTACAACGAATCGACAATTTGCGCAGCAAATCTGTGCGCGGTTGCACGACTTCATTTTGAACACAACTCCATATTCACGCTTCCTTGAAGAAGCTTCTGGTGCCAGGTTGAACCAGCTGCTTAATGCATGTGTTTGTTTAATAGTTGATAAAATGAAAATAAGAAAATTTTGGAAAAACTATCACAAGGAAAGCTCACTTGGCAACGATGACAACATGCCTGATGAGAGGCACAGTGAGCATGAGCGCGAAGAGTACATGTTAGTGGATCACAGCATGGATCGAGGCACTGATCCCGCATTCCGCAGTCACACTCCTCCTCACCATCAACAATACCATTACCACACTGCTGCAGTGTTGATGCCTGCAAAAATGATTAGAAATATTTCTATTTAAAAATTAAAAAAATACTAGGAACTTTTTAAATGTAAAAAAAGCAACGGAATTTCGTGATAAAACAAAATAAGCCAGGAAAAAAACAAACAAAAATTGTCAGCGATTTTACTCAATTTTATCCTTGTCTCTTTTCTTTTCTCTTAACTCTAAATCTGCATGTTGTTCGAAATTTTTCAGATATCCCGTTTAAAACTAGTCAACAAACTACTGACATTATCATTGATAGGTTCAGCCATCCAAGTTCTTCTCTCATGTATTATGCCCCTCTGCCAGGAGTGACGGGTAGCGTAGTCAGCAGAAGAGTGACCTATTTTAACAAAATGCAGCAATGAGTGAAGTAACTTAAAGTTTTAAAAATCATAATAAGAAGATGCTCGTAATTATAGCTGCCACAATTTTGCAATATCCTGCAATAAAGCAATAAATGCCTACTTGCAATGGCTTATTCAACAAGCATTGCAAATGTCCGGATTGTAATACGCTATGCATTCTAGCTATACTGCATTTTGAGAACTGCCATAAAAACGGTGACCCAATATTCCTGAAAATAGCCCCAAATCAACAATTGCTTATATTGTGTTATAAAAAATAAGAGAAGTGGATTTTCAGAATATCTTTTCTACCTCACCCATATTTATCATATTATTTACTTTTCCAAAATTCATATTCGTTCTATTTATTGTTGACTAAGCCTATTGCATTCAGCGTTCATCAAACATTGCAAATATTTTCATTGTGCTGTTCTTCATGAGCAATCCTAAGCAATCTGATACGTACTACTTCATTTTCTTCCAGCACCGCTGTACCATTTACATTAGCTGCCTTCGATCCAATAGTCTACTTGCGGTATTTTCATAAGATGTCCCCTACAATTGAAGACCCTCCTTGAACTTGGCTTTATCTTTCTCATTTCAAATCTTTCCCTTTAGAAGATTTGAATCTACTATCTCGCAATTCAAATTAGTATTTTTACAACAACGGAAATGCTTCGTTTCATGACGATTCAGCCACTAATCAACAATGCTTGAAGGCTGTCAGACAACAGCAGTGAGCTGTCACAGTCTGATGGATCATCCTTTATGATACATAAAACAGCATTGAAGACTTCCTTATCTGATTGAAGCAATCCCCTTGGGATGGAGGGTATATCCATACACTCAATTTGTAATGGTCTCTAAAACGGATGGACACATTTATACACCCATCATAAATTATGCATATGCAGATTTATCAACATCTTCAAATTCTAATTTTTGCTCCTCAAATGGGATGCATATTGAGTCATCAATTGAAAGATTTTATCAGCTAGAGAAGACTTTTTTTCAAACCTATTCTTATTATCCAAAATTTGGAGTACTGTAGAGGGAAAAGAATGAGGTATGCGTGAAAAGTTTTATGCAGTAAGCAGATAACAGGTTTGAGAATTTGGATAAGCTTCAAGCATAATTTTCGTTGTTAATCAATCAAAAAGAAGATACTAGCTAATTAGCTACTACAGCCAAACTTACCCTGCTTGCTTATGCATAATGCAGTTGTTGATGAAATCGCACGCGCAATCTGGAGAATCATGATCCATCCCCATAATGTGAGCCAGATTATGAGCAATTAACTGACCCGTATCATGCGCTGTGTACGTATCCACAGCCTTAAGTTAACTTGAGTAACTCTGTTACTTGGTAGTAGCCAAACTTTCTATAAAGTAACAAAAAAATAATAAAACTAGGAATTATGATTAGATGTAGTTTCAATTCGAAATTCAGCTTTAGAAATCTCACCATAACCAAACCGGTAGCACGCGGTGAACAAATGCTTCCAGAAGTGCTCGTCATTACTTCGTCTTTGACAAATTTTGCTGATGTGAACATCAAGGAAGTATCTTTGACTAAAACTAATGAACGCTCAACGCATAACAATATTATAGTCAATTTTTAAAAAAATCATTTACAAAAGGGACAAATTAAGTCACAATTTAGACTTAATTTTGAAGAGTTATTTAGATTTAAGATATTTAGATATTATTCAGATCTAAGGTCGAATCAGAATTGGAAAGTTTTTGTCCCAGAAAGAATTACTACTAACCAATATGATAAATATGATCAGTGACATACACCACGGCACTGCTTAATGTTCTCTCGATATCTTCATGATAATCAATTCGTGATTTATCCATCCATTCTTCCAAATAAACAATACTCAATCGAATATTTAAATCACGTGAAAACATCTGTAAGAAGCAATGGAGACATAAATAAATTAAAGGTAGGATATCTCTAAATAGGATATTTGCAAAATTAGGCAAAAAGGAATTGAAATGTTCAGAATCGGGTATTGATAAAAAATACAACAACTGACTAAAATAAAAAATGTAAGACAGAGATAAAAGGAATTAGAAGGTTTGTGGCATCCTCTTTTTTGTTAATCCCCAAACCATAGACGAATCTAGAAGTGGAAATAAGAATTTCAAAATCCGTGACTTCAAAGACTGATTTCAAATGCTTTGTAATGATCAAGAAAATGAATAAATTAGCAGTGTGGGTTTAAAAAAACACAAAAAATGGAAAACAACAATTAACTCCGAAGTACTAAAGGAAATACAGCCGCAATTCTTTATAAAAAATGTACGNGAAAAAAAAAAAAAAAAAAAAACGTAATCGAAGGGATGAAAAAGAAAGAAGCAAAGAGGGATGAAAAGAGTCTGCTTTTAAGATGCCGTTTTAAATTAGTCGGAAGGATGACTGAACGATAACTAGTCATTTTCTCTTAAACATATGCCAATGTTGTACGATTTGTCCTATAAACTGATTTTTTCTTTTTTTTTTTTTTTTTTGCATATAATCGTATAATAATAATGGTAGTAATAAAAATAATGGATATAGTAATAATAACTATAATAATAACTTATGTTGAAAAAATACACGACAAAAGGCTGAAATAGTGATGAATGTTTTAAATTTATCAAATAGTGAGGTGCACAGTTCGCGCATTTTGGAGTATTAGTTTATATGTAGTAGAATCCAAGGCCAAGACATCTTTTTAATACTATATCGTTATTAAACGGAAAATTTTTGCTAGTGTTATAATAACTGAATAACATTAACAACTAACATCGAAAGGTCTAAAACAGAATAACCAACAGAATTGCATAAAATTGATTTTGAATTTTACTATTAATAGCATAAAATTGGCAAATACAGTTGTTATTCATCTGTCATGATAATCATTAAATATTTAATTTGAAGAAGACATTAATTAGATATTATTTAATAATCCTCATATCTAAGGGAGATCAGCGGGTTTACTTCCCACTGATGTCCGACCTGTTATTTTGGAAATATAAAAAAAAACACTTCCTTATCTTTTAACATAGAGTCAGCACTTCATGCCATGCAAATGCTGAGAGAAGTTTTTTGAATGTATATTAATTTCGATGCCAAAATT
>NW_018108248.1:131687-156546 GCF_000183805.2 Loa loa
AATAGTGAGGTGCACAGTTCGCGCATTTTGGAGTATTAGTTTATATGTAGTAGAATCCAAGGCCAAGACATCTTTTAATACTATATCGTTATTAAACGGAAATTTTTGCTAGTGTTATAATAACTGAATAACATTAACAACTAACATCGAAAGGTCTAAAACAGAATAACCAACAGAATTGCATAAAATTGATTTTGAATTTTACTATTAATAGCATAAAATTGGCAAATACAGTTGTTATTCATCTGTCATGATAATCATTAAATATTTAATTTGAAGAAGACATTAATTAGATATTATTTAATAATCCTCATATCTAAGGGAGATCAGCGGGTTTACTTCCCACTGATGTCCGACCTGTTATTTTGGAAATATAAAAAAAACACTTCCTTATCTTTTAACATAGAGTCAGCACTTCATGCCATGCAAATGCTGAGAGAAGTTTTTTGAATGTATATTAATTTCGATGCCAAAATTTCTAAAATAAAAGCTCCGCAATCAATCACAATTAAATTTCATTTGTCGACTACTTTCTAGCAGCACAAGAGATAACAGGCGAAACTTAAATTTATTCTCTTTAAGCTGTGTAAAGTCATTGGTCCCAATATTTAAGTCCTCAATTGAGGAAAACCTACATAATCAGCAATATTGATAGCTTCCAGGATGAATGCAGTACCTTCTTCTTCGTGTAAATCGTGTTTTTTCATCTGCAATGAATCTGTAAAATCTTATTTAAAATTTTCACGTAAAGAAAGGAAACTATGTTCTTCTTGTCAACTTTTTGAGGTGTTAAGTCCATTTCAAAAACAGTTTAGTTAATAGAAACAGGGATAAAGTATAGAATTCAGGATGGACTTACAAAAGAGTAATCACCAATCACAGCTAATTCGACGAACTTTGTTTGTTTCGTGACATCACGTTTCGAAAACTTAAACATTATTGGAATTAGAACAAATCAAAATAACAAAAACAATAAAATATAAAACTATAGCTATTATTTCAACCTGAGATTTTAGAAAAACAAAAAAATCAGAAAATTTTCAAATGAACCTTTTGGAACTGTCTTGAACCTTCTCCAACCTGATTACCACATGAAGCAGACTGGAGCCACTTTGTACGATACAAGACATGTGGATGACGACGACCTCGATCACCACCGTCTAAAGGCCATATGCCGTAGGCTGAACCGTTGTCGAAAGCAATTACACCACTGAAAGATTTAACCATTGCAACACTCTTCTCGGAATCTCTGCAACTTTTTTTCGCCTTCCTCCTCTTCCACCTTTCTTCCTTCTATGTAGTAAAAGACTCGCTTCAAAACAAAAAGATTCATGAGATATTTTTAAAACATAAACTTGAGAGTGCGATAATTTATACTATGTGATGACAAGGACTTACCGCAACCCGTTACACGTTGACAGTGCCACAAATGATGCTTCTTCGCCGTTTACAGTACCCTGATAGTAGCAATTCTCAACTCGCCTACTGATCGGGATACTCCCACCATTATCAAGCTGAAAGAAAAAAATTTGCATATTTTCCCGATGTTGTTTAGGATGCTTCCTCAGTGACCCTTAAATCTATTTCAGGTTTTACAAAGGAAATTTAAAACAGAGAATAAAAATAAATATCGTTGCACCAGCAACCAATATTGTTTCTAGCAACAATCGTGTTTTTTTTAAGTCTCTTGTTATTCTTTGCTATTTTGACATTCTTTTTTTCCCCTGTGGCAGTAATCTACCGAAGTATATATACTTTCTCATTAAGATCTTAAGACTTGAGGTCTGAATCCAAAACATGCCTCTACTAGGTAAACTTTATTATATATGCTTGAATTGTAAATGCTTACTGCTATAATTCAAGGAAAAAGCTGTTTGCAGCAACAACTAACACCCAAAGAAAGATAAGTGTAATTTTGCATTTCAATCGGATCCAATATATTACACACTTCAGGACAATGGAAAAATCCGAGCGGAGAGGACATTCAACAAGAAAACCATCCACCATCGGAGATGAACCCTCACTTTACAATTATTTGAAAAAAAGGTAGTAGGATTTCATTTGAACTTACTTTCCGAAAATCGGTTCCATTAATGAATAATAACTCATTAAGACCCAATAGCAGTTTTAAACGACTCACAACAGTACTACGAATAACAATAGTAACTTGCTTGTAATGAACACTCCCATTTAAATAGTGATTCCTGTAATAGCATTTTGGACGCACTTCATACTACAAATACGAGGAGCAAAATTCAAAAGTGAATTAGAAAAAAGTGAAAACTCAGTACTTTACACGGAAAAGAAAAAAACTGACCTAGTGTCAATGCCGATACGGTCGTTCTTATCTCGAATCTGAAATGGATGGACTACCTCAAATTCACCTTCCGCAAGCCTACTAATGAAATCTTTGTTAGTAGCGAGATGCCGAAGTTGATCTGAAAATTTACGGCCACCAAATAGCAATTACAAAAAGAAAAAGGAAAGAAAACAAAACAAAGTAATATTGATTTTATTCCGAGATATCCGATAAAATACTTCTGAAAGCGGAAAAAAATACAAAATTTTACATTTTTTTTACCGTGAAATGTTCGCAATTTGAACTAAAATGGTGGAAAAAAGTGTTCAAATAGTTCAAATGAAAATAAGCATCGAGTTAATATTTTCGGCTCATTACTAACATATGCTCATTGATAGACCAATCATTAATGGAGATCAAATAACTGGTTAAAGAATTAAACAAAGTTCTGGGAAAAAGTCTAGATATATCCCAAAAAATATCATGTTGACGCAGCACTTTATTGAATGCCTCCGACCTCCGATACTGACAGGAAAACAAACCTTTCGAACCAGCGACTGCGAAATCAGTAGGAAGTACTATTATGAGAAGGAAGCAATAGCATGACATCAGGAACATCGTAATACAATTTGGTATGAATAATTAACTTCATAAACGATCGCCAAAGTCGGTAACTTATATAGATATACTGGTCTAGCATCGCTTTTCATACAACATAAAATATCACTCGCTTCTTCCCGTCCTTTGACTCACTTCAGAGCAACTGAAATACTTCACATTTGATTAATATCACGACTGTGTATGGAAAGGATAATTATTAGAAAACGACAGAACTCCCGACATATTCGCTTTTCAAACGTCTATAACTGAGTCAAATACCCATGACATCAGGGAAATTTAGTCAGAAATTCAGAAATCAAACATAGTTTATATTTCAGTAGTATTCAATGAGTGAATACTACGAGTGTAATAAGAGTCGAATGAAGTATCGGCAATAATCAAAAACAATGAGGAAATTAAGACAGAAGGATTGCATTCAACGCAGTCATAAATATTAAAACAAAACCTTTGTTCTCACTGGAAAATGCTTTTCGTGAAGCAAAAAAAATGTGCCTGCATATGCTATATTTCAAATACATTAGCAAATGAAATAAGCAATAAATCTGAAAAAACGATTTTGAATAATTCTATCAGAAATCGATGAATAATTCAGAAATGAAATTATACTGTTTTAACAATGCTGATTAGATGAAATTTATCACTATTTAAGACTAAAATTAATTCTTAAAGACATCCTTCAAAAACGATAATATGATTTCGTTATTCCCAAAATCCCTGAGTAATGTTTATGCAGTTCATGCACCAACAAAACTTACAACAATGCAAAAATGCAAGTACTGTCTCAAGAAGTTCACGTAAACGATCTTGAAAGGAACTTCATACAAGAAAAAAAAAGATACCAAATAGAGTGAAAGTCTTAGGAATCATGCTAGACAAAAAATAAAAGACGAAATTTCAGATTTAAAATTTTCATTAAATAAAAAGAAACGTATTGTTGAACTTTCAAATTCATCAACTAAACTGAAATTCAGTCAAACAGGTTAACTATGAAACTACCTGCAAAAACAATTGTTACGGTTAGAATAGTTTTTAAAAGTATGGATGAGACGGTAAGCAGATACATTACCAACCTCAATGAAGTTGAATTTGAATTTAAATAAATCGCAATGAAGGAGTGATGGGAGGAAAGCGTTCATTATGACTCATCGTTTTCATAATTCCAATAAGCTCTCCGAAGATTAAATGAATAGACACCGCCCCATCCAATAAATGAGGGAATATTGCATGCCCTAAAATCATTAATAAATGCAACCATTAAAATTCACATGGAAATTACACACGAATACTACTGTTTGTATAGCAAATGCTTCAGAGATGGTGGTGACTAAAACTAATTGCAATACAAATCATTCCTTCACATGACATTAGCTTACCCAATGGAACACATTGGGTCATTTATTAGAAGGTCAAGCCGGAACTCTTTACTGGTAAATATGTACATAATATCCAAATAAGCCATTGCTATATTTGATTAGAACGATAAAGCATCAAAGAGAAAATGAGAAACGATATTGTTGAAAAAATAACCCGAGAATATATGATCCTAGATACTGGCAAATATTAATAGGGTTCACCGATGAATTAAGCTAATATAAGCCAAGACTAATAATTGGTTCCACTAATAAAATGAATCTGCAGATAGCCCCAGTAATTATCAGAGAGGCCAATTCGACACTATAGTTCATTTCATTTACTTAAAAAAGTGTAATTGTAAACAAAAGTAGGAAATTGGAGAATGTAGTCTTCCCTCTTCCGTATTCTGCCATTTAAGTTTCATTCAGCTTTATTTCCGCTTTTTTCCAATATTAATTGATGATTATTTAATAAATTCTCCGCTATGAGAATTACTGTCAAAAAGTTACGCAAAAACATCCCATGAGATGATTAAGAACAAATAAACAATAACCCTTTGGTAAGGATGAACCGAAATGACTTTTTTAGAGACAGAAAGATTAAGGAAAACTGATGAAACTAATGGAGTTTAATGAATTATGGTTAGATTAGAAATAAGAGACAATGGAGACAACTGACCTATCCTATTGATAACAACTGACCTATCCTATTGAAAATCAATTATAAATTAACAAAAACTCATCATCAAACAGAACAAATTAAGCAGACAATGATCCAAAGAATTAAATGGTGTAAAATGAAAGAGGACGAAGGGTTAGAAAGAGGGAGACTTATCATTACTGAGTGAAGGTCGACGAGCCGGGTCGAGTGGGGTCATCTGGCAAGCTAATGGACTAAGGGTGACAAGTCTCTCTATAGTCGTATCTTCTGCTCCCATTCCGTCCATTACTTTGCAATATCACTCAGCCTCCCTCAATTATTCACCACCACCACTCTGTGCGGACAGATGGGATACATCTTTCTTCTATGTGTGTGAGTGAACATAGGGTAGATAGGTAGTTCATACACACTCCCTGTGGACGGAGAATGTAATGGACTATAGCCATCAATGGAACATTCTTCACGTTGACATACTTCATTTGACACTTCCCGAAATTTAAATTCACCAATTATGCATACACAATCAAGTTGTGTTACTTTTACTGCTTACATGGGAAGCATTACTCATTCCGCTTTCTTATTCATTCTTCAATCAGGATGATCATTGTTGACCAGTGATCATTTAACGTAAGCACAATGCACTATTTGAAGAATTGCACAGAAAATTTCATTCTTTTTCGAAAATTCGATATCCAATTTGTAGTTTTAGCAATTCAATTCTAATCATAGCTTATATCAGTGACTAACAGATAATATCTGAAACGAATTAAAAAAACAAGCAATATTATACCATAATTAACCGTAAAGAACAGATACACGAAACGTGATGCTGTTCTCTAATGTGAATGACGTGAGTGCTGTTGCAATAAGATAAAGTGTTGAACCTTCTGCAGATAAGATTAAAAGCGATCCAGAATTTAGAATTGTATATTCATCATCTAAAAAAGGTCAGGATTATACTCTATTCAGATAGACTCGATAGTTTCGATCTATAAACGGATCATTTGTTTTTTTACAAATTCAAAAGATCTGTTATGTTTTACATACTAAACGACTCTGTTCATTATTCAGATGGAAGACATGCATACTGATTATTGCTTATTTAACTTAATCTTCATCTCTAAAATACATACTTTTGAATGAAAAGGACAGATAATGACAAACAGTTTATTCTACCTTCTTGAATATTAGATGATGAATGATAGTAATCGGTACTAATTTCGGCAGGTAAACAAACTTAGGATTATATCAATAGTACGTTATGATTCATTATGTAAGCCTGGAATAGTGTCTATGCGCAAACTAATCAGGAAAGAAGCAAAAAAGAACGGAAACAATTGAAGTAACCCTCGCACATCCTTCGCCACTTCAAAAACGTTTTATGAACAGGTGTGAAACAGAATTGCATTCCGAGAACTTTGAAGTGACACTGACCGCAATTAATAAATTGGTTTGGAATGTAGCGGGAGCTTATTTTCAGTATTGGGGTTGGGAGTATGTTGTATTACTTTGCAACTAAGTGGAGTAATGTTCCTCCTGAGATTCCTTCCTCCCGTCCCCTGTCAAGATGCATCCTCGAGGTGAAAATTCGAAGATTAGGCAACGACAGGTTTCGTTTGTAGGAAATGTCAGTGATATTCAAAGCGTCGTCTTTTTATTGTTTGTAGGAGAGATGCACTTCTAATTGTATAAGGCAGTTTGAAGTCTAGTTTGCTTTGGTTTCTATGTATGCATTAATCCAATTGCTTTGGTATTTTCACCTAATTTATGTTATATCTTTGATTTACTAAGCCTCCCAAAAATATTTCTAGATTGGAAGAAATGTTGGCTCTCACTCATCTTGTAAGTAAGGCCGTTGCGACGAAACCATATTTAGTACGTCAAATTACCACCACTGTCGTTCGGAATGGCAAATTTTTCGCCGACGCTGAAGATAAACGTAAAAATTTGCTCATTTCCATATCTATATGCAAATTATGTATCCATATAAAACTTTTACCTTTTGTTTTTGTTATGGAATACATCAGTGACTTATCGAAACTTGCGTTTTCAATGAAATTAACGTATGTGATAAAATTTTCCATGCCTTAATTTTTTTCTGTAAGGCTCAAAAATATGTAACATAGTTAAACATTCAACCGAGACATTAAAGCATAAGTTTCAAACTTAATATTTTTTTTTTTGGAATTCGAATTGCAGGTCTCGATCAGCACTATATGGATGTCTTCAACGATCCAAACATCGACGGTTTCTTTTTACGAGGAGGTAAGCTGCTGATCGGGACACTTTTACGAAGCAGTTCAAATGATTAATGCTGCTGTGGTTACTTTTTTTGCTGTTTTGCAGCTATGCAAGATTTACACGAACTGGATATGATTCCTGATCCTGATATCTGTGATGCCGTGTTACGTGCATGTCGGCGTGTGAATGATTTTGCACTTGCCATTCGTTTTATCGAATCTCTGAAAGAAAAATGTGTCCTCAGACGGTGGACTCACAAATGGTTATTGGATAAGGTACACATGATCTGCACTTTTTTGTTTTTAGGCAATAGACTAATTGCTCAGAAACACCAGAAAATATGAGGAACCTTCTCGCTTCCTCGCTTAAACCATCTTTTTTAAGTATAATAAACAAGGATACTGCTACCATCTCTATGTGATCTCGCTTGGTTCATAATTCTAGAGCACTCTAATCTTTGCTTGGAAGATAAGCTTCTTTCTTGCAAACAACCTTTTACATTTCTAGTGCATTTATAATCCTGCCTAGTAAAAGGAATACACAACAGGCTTTTCCTCTTGTATCATTTCAATCCTGCATGTGGTTTCTGTATACTTGATCCTTTGGTCCATTCTTCCGATATTATTCAAATGAACTTTTTGGCTGGTTACCCGGCTGTTGTTTTTCAGATCAAACCTACCATGGACGAATTAGGTATTCCAACGTTGGAGGAAATGAATTATGACAAGCCTGAATTGTTCGTGCCTATGTCTGATTGGTGGTGGGAACGGAAATGGTATGTTTCTTACTTACTACGAATAAATTTTGTGCATGATGAACCTGATTTTTTTTGTTATGTTTTATTTATATTAATATTTACATTGTTTTCATCCAGATAATTGCGACATAGACTTAAGATTAAGTGCTGGAAGGAGATTGATCAATTCCAGATTTTCAAATACACGAGAAGTTGCGATGCAAATGACATTATTAGTGGATATTAGTGTTATGAATGACACTAGTAGTATTAATAATTATGATGTTTGGCTAAATATTATAAGAATTTTGAGCGACACAGTCTTATGAATGGAACTAATCATTTTCTATAAAACTGACTAGCTAGTGATGATAGATTGTGGCATAATGGTCATATAAGTAATTCTGGACGGTTTATTTGGCCACTCTGATTAGTAGTGTACCATGTGCTCAGTAACGAAAGATGATTCTTTATATTGTGTGGTAAGCAGGAGGAATATATCCCTTTTTTTTGCCACATATATATGGCTTAGGATATGTAACTCTTCTGACTATAATCATGTCGGAACGAAGTGTAATATGATGAGAAGGGCAATGTTCTACTTTTTATGCAACTTATTAACCTTATTTTATAGGTACAAAGAATATGGATTTGATAAACATGGGTACGAGTATTGAAGGTCTGTATTGCTTATAGCCGACTTTTGGACATTTCTAGTTTTTCATAAATTTGAACATTTGGTGCGATGACTAATTTTCTGAGTCTTTTGACCAAATATTTATGAATTCTTACATCTCAAGAAACGTCTTACTGTTTGTATTATGCAGTTTATCTTAATTAGGACGATAGATTTCGAACTTCTTTCATACGGATTTCTTTTTCTCATGATTGTATTTGTCTGTAATTGATTGTAATAACTGTGAAATTGCCGATCATGCAATTGAGCATAAATAGTGTATTTATTTTCTTGTTCCTAAGCATGCAATTTGCCTATATTGGCGAAACTGATAAGTTTTGGAATAACTTCTTTCCGAAATCTCGTCCTTACGTTATTTTAAGAAATACATTTTTACTCAAGTTTGAAAGAGTAAATAATAAGCAATATAAAGATTAAGAGCTGTGCTTATACAATTTTGAAGGTGCAAGCATAAAATTTGGTATTTCGTTCCCTGATTGGTTGCAGAATCAGTCGACCTATCAATTGGTCATATAACCTTCCAGAGCAAGTCGACCCGCATATTATAATTCAAACACAATTGATGCATAACCAGTTAGCAAAATGGATGAAAAGGATTGAACAATCGTTCCCAACGACCTTACATGAGCGGGCGGGCCGTTGGTTGTGACTCATTCAGTCCGTTCCTGGGCATTTCCAGAATGCGAAATGTGTATTTTGAAGGACGAGGTGCCTATAGTGCCGATTTAACGACTCATTCATAGAAGAAATAACAAATGTTCCGTGGATGGTCACCAATTGTAATGGTCATTGATTGGGAAGAAATGCCGATCAGGGACTTCTCAGTTTTTTTTCCTGATTTCAATTAAAAATACTGTTAAGAAATAGGATAATTTTCAGCTTTACGTCCTTATTGTTTCGGCGGCAATAGCAATGATGAGACGGAGAAGTGGCAACATATGTTGATAAGAATGGGATAGGCGCCATATGATCATTATGAAAATGCTATTTTGATGATATTTTAACTCTTCTTTTCTTTATTTCATAGCTTTTGTAAGTCTTCTCTTCCGTTTAAATTTCGATGTTTTTAGAATATTTTTCAGTACCCCATAAAGTTTCAAAATTTTTCCATTCTATAATTTCAATTTTAACTTTTTCATTTTCTTTTTATTCAAATCTGCTGAAGGAGAGAGGGATAAAAGGAGAATGCGAGTGTGGGAAAAAAAGAAAAAAGAAAAGAGAGGAAACTGAAGATTACAGTGAATATTTGTGCTGTTAGATATTTTCGAAATTCATTTGAATTCGTTTGCTAATAGTTTTAGCCTGGATATAAATTCATATGAATTAGAAAAGTGGAAGGTCAAAGATCAAGTGGCCGTTTAAAAAGTTTTAAAATTGAATGTGAAATCTTCACTGCAAACTACCATTTCCAAACTTTTCAATTATTGGTATTTTTAGTCTTGCAAAGTTTATACGAATTAAGTTACAGTGAGCAAAATATAGGATAATTTAAGTATAAAATATTGGACACTACTTGAATTTCAAGACATCTCAGTCTCTAAACGAAGTAATTCCGGAAATTCTGTATTCAGAGAATTGAAATAGGAGATTTTTCAGGTTCCGAATGCGTTTTTCTTTTTCTTTTTTTTCGAAACACATAACCAATCTATATTATTTACTGTAACGATTTACTGTAGCGTGTTGCGTAACAATTTACTGTTGCGTGTTATTGGCGTTTATCAGGATAGAATGATGGATTTGTATGAGTGATAAAAACATGACGGGTTTTGTGAAACTTTTACATCTTGTTACTTTCATCTTATGATCCATTTGTTACACTACTACTACCATCGATTTATCGTCATAGCATTACTGGGTGAGATTTTTAAAACATGACAAACTTTCCTGACTATAGCAAGTGATTGTCATGCATTTTAAGTATTCTTTATTATCAGTGATCCGTTAATGAATCATAAATGGACGAAGTAATTTGTTGAATGAAACAATTAATTAGCAAAGAAAGAATTGCAATGCAATTTGAAATCAAACATAAACATTAAAAGCCAATCTGTAACATTTTAACCTCAATTAAATCAATTAAATGCAACAACGATATTAGTAAAATCACCCCAAACATTTTCACTTTTTGTCAATTTTCGTTTAAATTTTAAAGAAAAGTGTACAATCATCCTTTATGAATCATTCCCTCCTTAACCATATAGCTGTTTTATGATTTTATTGTTTAAAAGCTTTCTTTTCAGTTGATGAATATTCATCTATTACATTTCATCTTCAATTTCGAAATGTTCCGCTGGAATGTGGAATACTTCGAAATTAATCTCTTTTACGCCATGGGACATGGGATATGCGATATGTAATTGATCGTCTTTTGAGCACTCAAAATTAATTCCACTTAGTATTTTTTTTTTGTCTTAATTATCTATTAGCCATTTAATACAAATTAATCACCGAACTACAATAAAATATAGCAATTATTCATAATCCATAAAATTTATTAATCGAATTTGTTAATTAATTCACATTCATAAAATTGCTAATTTTATTAACTTTCCATTTAATGACAGGAATTCGGAAATCCTTTAATATTTTCAGAATTTATTTGAAATATTTTTTTAAAGAATGTTGAAGGTGGAAAAATTTCTAAACACAAATGACTGGTAGTAAGGTGGTAGCATGAGGTGGTAGTAAGGTAAGGTTAGGTAACTGCTACCACCTTACTTGGTAGTAAGATGGTAGCATGAGGTGGTAGTAAGGTAAGGTTAGGTAACTGCTACCACCTTACTTGGTAGTAAGATGGTAGCATTTTATACTATTTGTCATTTATTCTGCAACTTTTCTTTTTCTTTTTTTTGATGAACTGAAGAAATTTAGAATGATCAACATGACACTTACTGTAAATTTTGATACTTTTCCGTCTCTTAAGTTATAATGTTTCAAATTTGAAATTTATTCTATCATTGCTGTCAGACAATTTCTGCGTAACACATGCTGCGACAATACCGCGGAGACATAGTTACTGGATTTAGCCTTATTGATTAGGCCTGTCAAACCTATCGATTTGACTCATTTGTCTGATCATTTGTCTGTTTGACTGATTTTATTTCATTGTCTATAAATAAGTGCTAAATTTCCCTCAGTTTGTTTGAGAAGATATCAATTCAAAATTAATTCTTCGAGTTGTGCTAAAAACTACCAGAAAATCCCGGGGAACAAGAAGTTAGTTCAGCCACCATCTTCTTCCCAAGTATAGCATTATCTTAAGAAGTGAACATTCAAACTTTCATTGTACACCAGTGCAACTGCTATCGCTACTACCGGTATTACCATACTGGTACTGCTATTAATTAGACTACTACCAATGCTACTGCTAGCTAGGCTATTAGATATCATTTCTGCTGGGGTCAAATCCTTTTTCATGAATAGAGAGTACCACCAAGGAAATTATCCTAAGTCATCCTTTTTACTCTATCAATTAGTTACTCTCAATAAAAGTAAGATAGAAGAATTCGGGTTGTCTCATGCTGGGATCATTTTAAAATTTAATCCAATCATTTAGCAGTGCCAGTCCTATCGAGAATTCTCGAATGAGCTATTCACTACAATAATGAATTGTTCATCATTCTAGCTATAATTTCAATCAGCATCAATTCAACATAAATTAGCCTAAATAGCTTACTTATATAACTTGTATTGCAAGTTTAAAGTACCCAAAAACGAATTTAAATTAAATATAAGTGAATGAAGTTTCTAATTGGAAATGGATATTAATTCATACAATTTACAACTATCTTATCTTATTGGTAGGATATAAACCAGTTGGATTACTGCAAATCTTTCGAATCGAATTGCATGGGATCGGATCGGATCGAATCGGATTGGATCGAATGGTACATGATAATGCATCATTAGAAAATTCATGTGAAAAAAAAACCCCCTTTTCCCAAATTTTGTCTCTTCTTTTGTTGACCTAAGTCCTTTCTAGTAGCATTAGTGGTAGTTTTTGTGGATATATTTTGGGCATTAATATTCATATACTAAGAGTCAGTTCTATAATGACCATTTTCGTTGTCCATCTTAGCAGTAGATCGGAGACCTAGTTATTCAAATTTCTCTCAAAATTATGGTCATTCATGTTACGATTATTCAAAGAATGATCTGTGAAGAGAGAAAGAATTATTCTTGTTGGTCATTTTTATGATCCATCAAAACTTCTGAGTGGAAATTGTTGTACTCAAATGTTATTCAATTACTTTTCTTGCCGTAATTTCTTCATTTTCATTTATTCATTTTATGCATAATTTGCTATAATTTTATTAGTAAACAAATTAATTCCAAGGAGGAAATACGAGGTATCAGAGGATTTGATTGAGGTAATAAAGGCTAGTGGTCAGTTGCTAGCTTCCAAATGCGTTGAAAAAAACCTGATAAAAGCATTGAACACTTGAAAACATTTGATCCAATCTTTTGTTTAGAATATTTTTCAAGCAGGATTTTCTAATTAATAATAAATTCGCACTTGTCACTTTACATTTACTCAACTTTCCAATCATTCCTATCTTTCGTTGGAAAAAAAAGGCGCTTTTGTCATCACCTTTTTGTAGTTTAGTCTTGCTTAATGCACAAACTTATTTAGCAATTCAAAGGTATGAGAAAAGTAAGATAAGATGAAATCTCACCTTTTCTCCATTGCATTTTTACATACAATAATGCGCTATATGAAGATAAAACGGGAAAGGTCAAAAAAATTGCGCACATTTCTCCTGATAGACCTTCTTCTAGTTGCTAGATATGGTCATTCATTGATTTGCAGGATAGATTTACGAAAATATTAGCCACTTGACCATTTTCATCTATCCATTACAAATTCCTTCACTATTAATTCGATTACGGTCATAAAATAATTTAACAATCAATTTAAAAATCAAACAATTTTGATTTAGGCTATTCTGGATTGCTCATTGACTGAGACAAGCAAAAAATAAAAAAGTTAATTTAGTATAATTCATTTAACTAAATTAATTAAATGTTGTAATTGATTGAAAAGCGCTGTTGTACAATATTGTGAAGCGTTATTGTATGATTCTCTACTAACGATTGTATGCATTGTATTTAAGGATGTTATTTAAAAATAATCACGATTTTATCTCTTCTAAAATCTATTTTGCTTTACATTTTCCATTGTAAAATATAAGCTTCTGCTGTGATAACAGGGTTCACGTACGCTTTCTTATCACTCATATGTTAATTTATGTCGTTATTATTGAATTTATTCCATTGAGCCATTCAAAAGACGAACAATGATAACGAAATAATCGTTGTTAGTCATAAAAATAGTTCCATTTCTTTTCTTAATAATCAAAATAAAAATGAAAGCAAACTTTTCCTTGTTTACATTGTCGCATTCATCACTTCCTCAAATGTCTGTTGACAATTTCACAAAGAAAAGGCGACTTTTACAACACAGCGCTATCCGGCTAAAATCATTCTTTGTTTTGTAAAAATCAATTCGATTCTTAGCATTTTACTATGTCTAGCAATTTTACGTGGTTTATACATGGGAGATACACGTTTACGTGATAGGTTACACGTTAAGCCTGAAGAATTCAGCAACATATTAATTGTCATATAATTAAGCAAATGAGATTGGCGCAGTTTGACGTAAGGATGTAAGAAGTTGTTACCAAATTAGTTGAATATAAAATTTTCATGTCATCGTACAAATTCTGTTATATTGAATTAAACTTTTCCCTTATTTATATTATACAGTCAATTAAGAATTCTGATTTAACGCACGAAATTAAATGACCAAATATTTTTCTGACCATAAGATCATAAGGTCATTGGCTCGATTAAAGAAGCAAAATTCTGGCTGCACATGATTCGTACGCTTATTGACGTTGCGTAATGTTCTTATAAATTAAAAAAAAAAAAAGAACGAAATATTTATTTTCTCTTCATTTCAAGATTAATTAACTCTTTTTTTTTGCTTGTAAAACATGATCAGATGATTGACCATCACACTGTACTATCATCTCATTGCTATCACTTTTTTCTACTTAAATTTAAATTGAATTTATCACAAACTGTCTTAGAAATTCTAATTTTAAGCTTAATTCAATACAAATAACTTTATCATTTAAATAACTTACAAGCTATATCATTTGGATGTAATATTGAAGGAATTTCATTTCATTTCATGAATTATATGTTTAAAAGTAAAAATTGAGCGAAGAAAAAATTGATTTATTCTTGCATTGATTTCACATGATCAAACATACTGATAAGCCATTTCAAAACTAATTGTCATTTGTCATCATTGTTAATTCCATTAAACGCTGGATCATCCTTTGGTCACTTCCATCATTTTGTTTATTTATGGGCAAACTATTTGCGAAATTAAATTTTCTTGTTTCATTCTCCTTTCATTCCTTTTCAACATTTCAGTCGTTAAATTCTATATATTTGTATTGTATTTTGATATATGAAAATGGACAATTGCGCCTTGGTGAAATTATTTTTTAAATTTATTGTAGAAAGGCTATGGACAATTTTAAGACGAATGCTAACACTGTGGATGATTTGGTCCTTCTTTCTGCTGTCACACATGATGATATTATCAATACTTTGCGTGATAGGTTGTCTCAAATTTGAATATTTAGATACAATATGATAATCTTAAATATTATTTTAATTGAATAAGGTTAAATGATATATTCAATGATTTCCATATTCAAGTGCTTTTTTTTTGATTAATTTTCAAACAACTTGATATATTGTAGCTAGAATGAAAGCTTAATTTACCTCTTCCATTTCAGATACGGTAAAGGTCAAATTTACACTTATATCGGTGAAGTATTGTTAGCTGTAAATCCTTATCGAAACTTACCTATCTATGGATCTGATATGGTACGTAAGTATAAGGGACATGAAATCTATGAACGTTCACCGCATGTATTTGCAATTGCTGATGTGACATACCGATCGATGAAATGGCATGAACATGATGTTTGTATCGTCATTTCTGGTGTGTGAATTTCAATCGTAGAAAGATTTAAATTTTATTTAAACTTATTTAATGATGAAAGCAAAATTCTAGAACTTTCCCGAACCGTATTTGAACTTTGTTATCAATCAATGTTTCTTTCGGAGAAAAGAGAAGAATTTAAAAATGCAAATAATATTAATCCTGAATGCACCGATATTTCCGCCTTCCGCTTCCCGCTTTCCGCTTTCATTTTTATTACTAAAAATAATCATTTTTCATTCAGGTGAATCCGGTGCTGGTAAAACAGAAACAAGCAAAATAATTATGCGTTATCTTGCCGCAATTACAAATGCGGAAAAGCAGCATGAAATTGAAAGGTTAAATTGAAAGCTTCCTTCCTTCCATCGTGCATTCTTCAGTCAGTTTTCTTCCTGCTTATATTTACGCTTATAAGCTAACGGATCTGTTTTACAGAGTGAAAAATATCCTCATCCGGTCAACAGCTCTTTTGGAATCGTTGGGATGTGCGATGACCAATAAAAATGATAATTCAAGCCGTTTCGGCAAATACATGCATATAAACTTCAATTTTCAAGGCGATCCATTTGGTGGTCATATCAGTAGCTATTTGCTGGAAAAGGTCATTGCTATATTTCATTGGATCTAATATGCATAATTATCCTTTGCTCATTTATGTATGACCATTCTGAAATATGACCATTCTGAAATGATCACTTTTCATATCTTTGGTCTACAGTAGCATTTAACAGCAATGGATAAAATATTTGGGCAATGTACCCTTTGTACAAGAAAGAAATCAATTAAAATTGAATTGAATAATTTCATCCCAAAATGATTTCTCATTTTATAATTTATTATTTCAGCATTAATTAAATTATTTGTAGTCACGTGTCATACGTCAGCAACACGGTGAACGTAATTTCCATATTTTTTATCAACTTCTGGCTGGAATGGACATTGACCGTTTGCATATGTTGCATTTACAACGTGATCCTCAGAAGTACTTTTATCTAAATCAAGGCCAAACGATTATCGTAAGTTTATCCCAACTATAAAGTTTAGGTAATGAAAGTTACAACCAATGTTGCATATTTGAAAAATTTATCAAAAAAAGTTTTAAAAATAAACCAATTACTGGAAATTTATTTAAGATTTCATTCATTTTCTAAATTAAATTATTTTACAAGAAAATTAAAACGTTAAATATCTTTTTATATATATTTTTTTCTTAGGCAAATACAATAGACGATAAAAGTTCGTTTAATGAAGCTTTACAAGCAATGCAAGCAATTGAAACATTTGTTCCAAATTCTGAACAACAGGTGAGTTTAACTTTTCCATTTTCCTCTTTCATTAAGATAACTTAGATGTCACAGTGAAGAAGCAAAGTACAGTTTTTTTTTTCTCTCTCTCTTTTATAGAAATGATGGAAATATTGTAGGTATGGAATATCTTGGCAAGTATTTTGTTATTGGGTAATCTTAAATTTACCGAAAATGAAACAAATACCGATGAAAGTTTCGTCAAAGATCGTGATGAACTTCGAATTTGCGCCAATGTATTGCAAGTAAAAACTGAAGAGTTAGAGAGAGCATTATGCATGCAGGTAGGTCATTACCGCCAATATTGTTAGCTTATTACCGTTACCGTAAACACTCCTTTTTTTTCCTTTTGAATTACGTATTACAACTTCACGGATATTGTTGTGGATATGATTAAATTTGTAACAAAGCTGGGTACGTCAGCAATCTAATGCTTCCACGTGTGTGTACATCTGTGATTAACACACGTCAATTACGTCATGTGATTCACGTTTCTCCGTATTTGTTATTACTTAACCATTATTCAACCGTAAAATTTGATGAGATAAACATTCGGTAAAAGATTACATCTTACATTGCTTCTACGTTTGATAGGTTAAAATTTTTATTTTTGACAGTAATTCGAGGAATTAATTCAATCAATAAATAAATGAATATCTCATGATCAGCTAATTATTATTTAGGTGATTGCAGCCAAAGACGATGTTGTCTCAAAGCGTCATGATGTCAACGCAGCTGAATATACAAGGGATGCGCTTGCTAAGGTCATCATTCGTTTATAAATATCAAAATTTTGGAATGTCATTTTTGTCATGAAAATTAAAATTTAAGAAATTATAATTTAATATCACCAATAGCTTATCAAAAGATGAGTTGGCCTATGGCAAAGTGATACTCAAACCTTATCAGTCATTTTCAATGTTTTTCGATTTCAAAACCTCTACAACTTTAGATTTTTCGAGTTCTTTTTCTTTTATTCGCTATCATTTATCTTTTATTGAATCATGTATTGCAAATGGATATTTATCACTCCTTATCAGAATCATCATCCGAACATTTTTTCGTTCTTTTTTTTAAAATTCTTTAGCTAAAATCAAACTTCATTGATTTATTTCTTAAGGCAATTTATGAGAGATTATTTACATGGATTATTGGAAAAATTAATCAAGCAATTAATGTTAAAAATGTTGGTAAAAATGCCGTTATTGGTGTGCTTGATATTTATGGATTTGAAATATTTGCCATAAACAGGTAAATATATTCATTGAATTTCTTTTTTTTCTCGAAAAAACGTTTTACTTTTATTTTAGTTTTTATTTTCTTTTTTTTTTACTTTCAATTTTTTCTATTTTTTTACGCTTTACTTTAATTTTTTCTTTGCAAATGAAGCGAAAATTTTGAAATTAATTTTTAAATTTACAGTTTTGAACAATTTTGTATCAATTATTGCAATGAGAAATTGCAACAACTTTTCATCGAATTGGTGCTAAATCAAGAGCAAGAAGAGTATAAACGAGAAGGAATTGAATGGCAACAAGTAATTCTTGAAGTGTAAAATAAAATTTAAATAAATTTCCGGATTATGATCAATCTGATCCAGTCATGGGATAATTTTATTCATATTTCAAGCGAAAAAATATTATGAAAAATTTTTGAGTTAATACTGTTTAATCTTTCGGGTAGTTTTTTTTTCTGTCGGAATAATGAAAACATTACTATGATTGATTAAAATTTGTATACCTTACTTCACCATCATTTCAGGTTGACAATTTATACTTCTCATTTTACTATCATTTCAGGTTGATCTAAAAATGAAATATTTTCTTGCTAAATGCAAAGAATTTCAAAGTATATTAATTTAGATTCAATTTTTTAACAATAAAGAAATTTGTGATTTGGTTGAAATACCTCGTACAGGAATTTTGGCAATGTTGGATGAGGCATGTTATACAGTTGGTCCAATGAATGATAAGGTTCCTTAATCAAAGCTATTTACCTCGTCCATCTCATTTCATATTTTACTAGGCTTCGATATGTTTGTCCTAAAGCAATCTAGGCTTTTTCTTATTCTCATGTCGAAAAATAAAGCCTAGAAAAAAAATAAGGCTAGCAATATAAAGTACTATAGCAATGTACTTTGTGCATATTAGATGTATGATATTCATTAAAAGAAAGCATTTACTAAACTTTCTTATTTTCAGATTTTTTTAGCTGAAATGGACAAAGTGTTGAATAAGAATAAGTACTATATAAGCCGTCGATTAAATCCAACTGATAAAACATTAGCATTCGAAAGAGATTTTCGAATTACTCATTATGCTGGTGATGTAACATATGATGTTAATGGTTTTATTGATAAAAATCGTGATACACTTTATCAGGATCTTAAAAGACTCTTATATAACAGGTAAAATTCCTACTAAACTTATTACTGTTATGAAAAATGTATAGGTAAAATTTTATTAGAATTAAATTTAATCGTAAATTATTCTTTGTATTGAACATGAAAATCGTAAAATAGGGAATATTAGAGATACAAGAATTGAAAGATGAAAAGTATTTGGATAAATATACTGAAAAGAATTCTGATTCATACAATCTTTTAATTACAGCAATAATCCAGTGTTACGGGAAATATTTCCAGATGGAGCCAAATCTGTAACAGAAGTTAATAAGAAGCCATTAACTGCTGGTACAGTATTCAAGGTTATTTCTCTATAATTCGACTTTTTTTTTTGATCTTTTTTTGAAAAAGTTAAAAAAAAAATCTCTTAACCAAATCTCTTAACTACTTTAGAATTCGATGTATGATTTGGTGCAACAACTTTCTGCTAAAGAACCTCATTATATTCGTTGTATTAAACCAAATGAAATCAAATCAAGTACATCGTTTGATACAGTAGGTGTTGGACATCAGGTAAATTGAAACAATTTTTTTTTTTTAATTCTTTATGAAATTGATGATACGAAACTTATATATATAATCAACAATTACTCATATAAAATTCATTTTATAGGATAATGATATAATTTTAGGTTCGTTATTTGGGACTATTGGAAAATGTACGTGTACGACGAGCAGGTTTTGCATATAGAATTACTTATGAAAGATTCTTACAAAGGTTCAGATTTATTATTTCATATTTTATTATAATTGAGAAGTGTATCAGCTTTTGAATCCTTTAATATTCGTTTCAGATGTTATATTTTAATTTATTGTAGAATATCCTCAAATGTATTAGCAAGTTTTTTCTTTTTCTCTCTCTCTTTTTTAATTCAATTTATAATGAATCAGAAAATAGAAAAAAAAGACTATGAAATAAGAGAATGAAAGAAACAGAAACTTTCCAAGAGAATGATATAATAAATGACAGTAGTCTTGATAGTTGATAGTTGATAATCCAACTTTTTTTCAATATTTATCTAATCTTTTAATGATAGGTATAAAATGCTCTCAAAGAATACCTGGCCAAATCCATCTAAAGGTTCAGCAAGAGAAAATACAAATGTATTATTGGGAAAGTTTGATTTACGCAAAGATTGTGTCAATGGTGCAACAAAATTATTCATTCGAAGTCCACGAACGGTATTCAAATTGGAAGATTTACGTCAACAAAAAATGACGGATATTGTCATCATATTACAAAAAGTATAAAATTTTGAAAATATTTTAACTAATTTTCGATTATTTCATTACTCCTCAATGCGACATTAACGCATTATTATATGACAAAGACAAGTTTAGCCAAGTTTTCTTCTCTTAGATTAATTCCTTTCACAGATATCATTCACCTTTTGGCATTGATATCAATTGAATGACGATATTTTGGAATAAATTTGAATAAATTATAGCATTGGAGAGGAGCAATTGGAAGGTATCGTTTTAAGCGTATGAAGCAAATATATACTATCATGTATTGCTATCGAAAATATAAGCTAGGAAGATATTTGATGACATTGATGGAACACTTTTGGTATATTTTTCCTCTCTTAAAATTTCCATTAATTGTGAACTTTTTAAGGAATGAAGAGATATGGTACTTGAAATGATGCCGAAGTTAATTATTGAAGCTTAATTAGTCAGATTAATGATTGAATTTATTCAATATAATGTACCACCGAGAAAAATATGTTATTTGAAGATGGTATATAATTTTAAACTAAAACAAAAGATAATCAGAATTAGATCAATCAATGCTGATTAATTAATTAATTCGTTTTTTTCTATTGACATCAAATTTTGTTAGATTGAAATGACAATTGATATTTTAGGGAAAAAAATTTTTTACATTAATTTAGTGATATGGAAAAAAGGTGCGATTTGGGAAGTAGCATACAATGGCCAATTGCGCCGAGCGGTTTCGAAAGTTTGGACAATAAATTAAAGCAAATGTATGCCATTTGGCGTGCAAATCAAATTGTTGATCGTATGCCATTAGTGCTGAAAAAATCATTGAATGAAAAAATGGCCGCTTTTCATGCTCTGGAAAATAAACGTCCAGAATGGGGTTTCTTACGATCATGGAAAGGAGATTATCTAAATATGGTTAATTAATTAATAAATGAATTGAACAAAAAATTTATCATTGCTTATCAGAATATATCTACACTCATTCCATAATTTTGATTAAATATTTGCATTTAAATAAATAAAAGATGAACTTTTTTTGTTCAACTTTTTTTTCCTCCTTTTATTTCAAGGATGATGAAATCAAACCACCTAGTCAAAGACATGATTATCTTTTGGAATTAGACAATATACGACGAAATAATAATTTCTCAAAAGTACTCTTCTCATCTTACATTCAGGTCTTTTACTTGTTTGTTTCTTTTTTTTCGTTTAATTTTAAAGGGGTTTAATTTTAAAATTATTTTATTTGCTTTGATAAAAGTATAGATGAATTTATTAACAAAAAGTTTTGCTATGCTGTTATTATCATTGATAATATTATTACTTGATAACTTTGCAATAAGCTGTAAAATTTCAGAAATTCAATCGATACAATAAATCAGCATTTCGTGTTCTTCTAATAACCGATCAATTCATTGCTAAATTAGATGCAAAAAAATTCAAAATAATGAAACAACAATCATTTCAAAATGTAAATTTTTAATTCGATAATGATTAAATTGGTGTAATTAAGAATAAAATTCAAACATTTAGGGTAAAATATTTGAAAAAAACTATATCTTCCTTCTAAATACCATAGATAATAGGAATTTTTTACCATATCCAATTGTCTATTTATAGCTTATTGGTCTTAATATATCGAAAAAAATGGATAATACGGTAATTTTTCATCTTGGCAGTAATGATTTTATTGGTTGTTTATACAATCACAAAAATGAGGATCGTGTTGGAGAAGTAGTTGGAATTTTATGTGCGCATTTTGAAAGGTTTGTTTTGGAATAATGGGAAGTAAATTAGCGCCATATATCTGACAAAATCACATTTCTTCAAGATTGTCTCCATCTTTTCTCATCAACTAAAATAAATGAAAATTATGAAAATGAAAAATGAAAAAGGATCAGTTTTTATGAAGAACTGGTTTTAATGTGACAAATTCTGGAACATCAAAAAAGATTCGATTGAGCAGTAAGATGGATCATACAACAATTGATGATTAGGTTTAAGTCGCAATTATTCAGTTCATGAAATAATTGGGCAAGACCTAAATTTACATGTGCTGAGAAAATTTTGCAACAAAAAATTTTACTGTAAGAAAGATTAATTACACGATTACTTAAGTACTCTTATTTTGTTAAATCTCTAAAAGAAAACAATTTGATAGCTATCATTGTGATTTTTTTTTTTTGTACTAATAATGCTCGAATCTTATACATAACTGATTTAAGATTTGTCATTATCTTATTGATAACACTGGAAATTATCAATAGATAATTAACACCGCTTGAATCATAATTAAATTAGTGGGTGTTTTCTATTTCAATAGTGAAATTTCAGGAAATTTAATAAAAAATTGAAAGTAACAGTTGGAGAACTACAATGTACGCTTGGTTCTAAAGGACGTTCAATTCGTATTCATTTGAGTGATAAGATTACTGATGGACATTCGACATTTCGAAAGCATGGCAGTACTCAAATCGAATTGACCTGTCCTGCAGTATCAGCCTGATAGCTACTCTATCACTATTTCCTCTAAACTTATCATTTTCATTCTTGCATTATTTGCTAACCCTCTCAAGAAACTTTTTTTTTAATATTTACAATATTTAAATTGTTTTATACTTTAAATATATCTATTCTAAAATTAAATTTCATTTCTTACAAATCTTTTCTAATTAGTATTAGCCATAATTGTTTTCATTTATTTCTTAGGTTAGATCGAATCAAATGACAGAATCGAGCATTTTTGTTTTCATAAAATTATCAAATTATTGTTTTCCTTGTTTTATTTTTCATTAATAGGAATAGAAAATTTTTAATTCTCATTTTGCACGAATAAATTTTTCTCATTCAATGCTAACAAATGAAAGGTGTATTGGATAACTTTGTATTACAAGTAATATTAAGTAATGAAGTATTTAAGTCGTCAATAGCTCGCTTATTTCTTCATTTATTTTAGTAAATATCACAAAAAAAAAAAAGAATTCTGCTTGTGATGAACTTTACAAATATGTTAACTCTTGAGAAATTTTGTTTTTTTTTTTATCCTGTAATTTTTAAGCGCTCAATTTATTATTTTATATTTCAGGAAGGATTTAATTCATCAGCTTTTATCATTTTATTCATGATATGTTGATTAAATTAGTATTAATGAATTTGATAACATTTGATATATTTGAATTTGTGACAATTTTGTATTTGTTTAATTGAAATGATGAGAAATGAAATACAGCAATTGGTGCAATTATTAATTGATTGAAATGTGAAATTGAAAATGAAAGATGGTAGTTTACAGGAGGAAATTATGGTAAACATTTGTGCAATATGGGCAATAAAAGATAGGAATGATAATAGGTGAAAGGCCAATGTGACAGAGTTTAATTTTAAAAGAGATAGAAAAAAGTCTCCTTCTCTTCACATCTAATTTTACTTCCTGTTGCTATGATTTATCATCATGTTAAGTTTAAAAAATGAGACAGAATGGAAGATGATGGGGAAGAATGTTCTTGAACTCTAACCTTTTGAGCTATCGGTAAACTGTTCTCAATATATTTTCCTTTGATCCAGAAAAAAAAAAATGTACGTGACTTTTTGTTGCCATTTATACCCGTCGATTTTTTTTCTTTTCCTAATTGTAAATATTCATAAATTGAAAGAAAAAAAAGAATACCAAATAAACTTGAAATTAGAAATGAAAAGTTGAATTTGGCCACTTTAATTAGACTCTAATATATAATTCATTTAATTATACTTCAAGTGAATATTTTAAGTTAAATTAAAGGTTAGGAAACAAAATTTAATGATTTCTGTTCAATTTGACAATGATTAGTACAATTTGTGTTTAGTGCGCTGTTTAAAATTACAGTTGAGTAATGTTCATTCATGTCACATACACCCTTCCCTTCTCTTTCTATCTCTTCTCTTCCTATTGACACAAATAAATGCATTTATACCTAAATGGGTATAAATTTACATTTTTGTTCGAGGATGCAATGATTGTGACAGTGTACCAAAAGGCGCAAAATGTATGTACCAATTCGATCAACACTTCGTGCTGCTATAATCGTGTAAAGAGAAGAGATGATGGAAAAAGAAGGAGTTATATTGCTATAGAACCACTACTACTACCACTACCATCATCATCATCATCATCAACCAACACCGCCACCATCATCTGTTTATTGTCACTGTATCATTATTATTTTGCTCAGAACCGGTTAAGTTCGTGTTTTGTCCCCGTGTATGGCTGATAATTCTTCTCTCTTTCCCTCTCTCTCTCTCTCTCTCTCTCTCTCT
>NW_018108248.1:157558-159465 GCF_000183805.2 Loa loa
AAATTTTTTTTGTTCAAATAGACAAGAGAGAGAGAGAGAGAGGGAAAGGATAGGATAAGGTAAGGTAGGTAAAAGGTATAGCAGGAAGAACCTGTTTGCCAGAAGAAATTTAATCAACTAACTGGTCGAAATGATTGAAGTACGATATATAGAGTTGCTCATCAAATTTTCTTTCTGTTTATTAATGCTAATTTTCCCCTTCTTTTTATTATTTTTAAAAGTGGTAATATTGGTAAGCAACATTCAATCATCATTACTTACCAATCTTACCTTTACCTTTACCTTTACTTTTACCTTTACCTACTTTACCCTATTCCTATTCCATCCTATCCCATCAATCCATCACATTACCCAACCCATTTTGTTAGCATTTGTAACAGTTCGCCTCTCTTCACATTCATATCTGTCGTCTTACAACAAACATTCGTCGTCGTCGTCGTCGTTTGAACGAAGGACTGTCAGTTATGTGATGTTTTGTTAATTTTTTTGACTACGAATCCCTACTTGAATTTCTCCCAACCTTATCCCATAATTTACCTGATTTACTCACTTCTTCAGTACTACATAGGAGAGAATTAAGTGAAGTAGCGAACAATTAAACATATCAAACTAAAGCTATATTTTAATAATGCATCTGTGACAGTTGCGCCATGTGCTTACATATCTCTACATTAATGGAGCATTTAGATAGACTTGTAAATGACTTATACTTAAAGAGTGTGATTAATTTGCTTAAGCAATAATAATAGTAGTGAATGACAATTGATGTTCGTGGAACTGTGACAGTCTGTTTAACTATCTATCTTTACTATCATTATTTTGATGGTGTATTGTAAACTTTGACCTCTCGCATTTCAGTTATTTTATTCCATCCATTTCATACAATATTCATTTCCATATCACTAATAACATTACATTTCAGTGTGTCATATATATATATATATGAAATTTTTTGTCATATAAAATTTACAAATATGATATTTATCATTCTGTATTGTTGTAGATAGAAAATTGTACTTCATCATTTGATTAAGATACGATATTAGAATTATCAAAAGAATGTAGTTGGAAAACTGACCTTGATCCATCATACCATTTACCGTATCCATATAACTGAGTTGGAGTTATGGTACACTAATACCATCTCTTGCTCATTTATTAAATTATTTTTAAACCGGCCAAACTAATTTCTTTTGTTCTCTCATTCCTTTCAGCAAATAGTTTTTTTTTCTTTCTTTTTCTTTATAAATACATTGAAATAACGAACATTTTCTCTTATTTACTGAGAAAATGTTAAGAACTTCTCATTAACCCATCCATCTCCAAACATTTATCTCTCTTCACTTTCCTTCTCTCTTTCTTCTTCCTCTCTTTTCTGTCGAATTAGAAAAAAGTTCATTTCTAATTTTAAAAGAAAAAAAATCCTTCAAATGCATTCTATCAACTTCAAGATGTAATAATAGTTCGAACAGAGAGAAAAGAACAATTTGACTTATTCTATGGTTTAATACACAAAAAGAATGTTTGTATAAAACTTTCATTTCATCTTCAGAAAATGATACACATTTAGATAAAGTTGAAAGTTCACATTTCATTTCCTCATTTCGATGTGTTCATTTTCTAACAATTTTTTTTTCCAGCTTTTTAAATTTTCTTCGATTCGTTAATAGTTGTAGTTAGTGATTAATGTGAATTAATATTTTATAATTAAAATTTCTATTTTTATAGATGACAAAAATTTTTGCCCTAACTTCGAATGGAAAAGAAGGTGATGAGAAGTCGAAAGAAGTAGAAGGAATTACAATATCGTCCACTACACCACAGGCTACCTTCTATCCGGTCACTTTACCCATCTCATCTATTGGTAATTCTCTATTTCATGTCCACTTTTTTTCTTTTTTTTTTTT
>NW_018108248.1:159995-166799 GCF_000183805.2 Loa loa
AAATGATACACATTTAGATAAAGTTGAAAGTTCACATTTCATTTCCTCATTTCGATGTGTTCATTTTCTAACAATTTTTTTTTCCAGCTTTTTAAATTTTCTTCGATTCGTTAATAGTTGTAGTTAGTGATTAATGTGAATTAATATTTTATAATTAAAATTTCTATTTTTATAGATGACAAAAATTTTTGCCCTAACTTCGAATGGAAAAGAAGGTGATGAGAAGTCGAAAGAAGTAGAAGGAATTACAATATCGTCCACTACACCACAGGCTACCTTCTATCCGGTCACTTTACCCATCTCATCTATTGGTAATTCTCTATTTCATGTCCACTTTTTTTCTTTTTTTTTTTTTTTAACAATAAAACATTCTGCTGCTTTGTTTTGTTTGTTTGTTGTTTTTTTTTTTTCTTTATAAACATTCATCTCAATAATTTTCAGGCTCGTAAGTTAAGTGAGATCACTCAATTTTCAAAATATCTTTTCAGGATGATATATTTATGATGAAGAATACTAAAATTACATTTGTTTCTCAAGAAAAAAAAAAAGAACAAAAGGAATTTTTGAAATAACAGCAAAAGATTATTACTGAAGTTATTTTCATAAGGTGAAATGAGCCAAGTTAACTTAACTTACTTATTACCTTTCTAGGCCTAACTACAGTACTTGATCCATTTAGTTCAAATAAATATCATCTTATTTTAGTTGCCAAAAAGCGATGTGGTACATCTCATATATTCATTATTTTGCTATCCCTTATGACTCTATCTATGCTATTCTACATGATTCCTGATTTCTTCTATAAAAGAGTCCATCATCTTGTTGTAAGTTCTTCTTTTTATTCTAATTTTTATTTTCTTTTTCCTGCAAAAAAAAAAAACAAACAAAAAGGAAATGTTCGAAGTTAATCTTAATTTTATACACTTTATATATGAAATTATTATAGAATTACCGTACTAGCTACCGTACATTTTATCTTCTCCATTTCTTACTTTTGCAATCCCTGAAATTAATCTTAATTTTATAAACTTTACATATGAAATTATTATATAATCACCGTACTAATTACCGTACATTTAATCTTCTCCATTTCATAATTTGGCAAATGCTTTTTAAGAAATGGAAATACATACAACTAATAATTGCAAATGTTTTCCATTGATATCATCTACCGTAGAGTATCTTTCCGGGTCATAGAGATTGTCCTTTTTTCAAATTCATTTTATTCATACTATTTTTTGACGACAATTTGGGCATGCATAGAGATATCACTGTTACTATCTGACTTCATTTGTATGGTACCAAAGATCAGGATATTTCCATCTTTCCGGTGAAGCCAAAAATGATCAGGGCTCTTAGTGAAACTAAACTAAGTCAGAAACCTTAGTGAAACTAAAAAGGGTCAAGGGTCTTAATGAAATCAAAAAGGTCAGAGTGTATTTGTTATTTGATATACTGTTTCTTTTCGTCAAAACATATTCAATGTAGTTCCTGACAATAGATTCTAAAAATAAGTGTATTTTAATTGGTATATTTCTCTGATTTATAGAGTGAAATAGTACATACCAATATTCTTTTCAGTCAAATGAAGTTACCGTAAGTGGATCAACATCACCATGGGTACGACGATCTGGTAGATTTGATGTGGCGGAAGAGAATACACTTTTGTTGCCTAAACTTGATTCAATGGATATAGCAGGGAAAATGAATAAAGTGGATCAGAATGGGGACATGATACAGGATAATCGTGACAGTCTTATTACAGGAAATCAAGATATAGAAACTGCAGGAAATGATGATGGAGAAGTGAAACAACCAGATGATGCTGCTACACCTAATCGTTTTGAAGCAATGAAAGCGGTAGGAAATTCTTTTTCAGATCATCTTATGATGATGGAAATAGTATCACTTCATATTAATCAACCATAAACATTTTTCATTTGCTTTATTTTTTTTTTAGAGAATTTGGCGCAAATAGTTTCAGATTGCAACTCTACTCAAAATTCCTGGTGTTCAACAGGTAGCTGTTGTTCAGAATAACGGTAAAATACCTGCTGATGTAATCATGAAACCTGAAATTGTACCTAATGGTTGGTTCTAAATTTTTTTATTCTTTAAAGAAAAAAGTTAAAGTTGAACTAACATCTAACCTGAGCTAACAATGATTTAGTTCATTAAATAAATTGTTCAGACTAATTAAACATACAGTATTTCATCGTATAAGAACTTTAGAAAAAAGAAATAATGTAGATGAAATACAGCCATCAATTGCGAAAAGTTTGATTCAACCACAAGGTATATTTTCTTGTTTATTGTCATATATACAAATGAGGAATGTCATATATCAAGCCAAATCAAACTTTTATTATGAAAAGAGACGAAACTTTTTTTGCATTTTGAGGTCAATTAAGCAAGTTTAGGGTAGTTAGTAGCCTCAGTTCACTCCTGGACTTGAATCATATAAATTTTACTGAAATAATTACTTAAATACTTCTGTTTTCAGCTCCATTTGTACCACCAATGGAAATGAAAGGATGGGAGTTGATGAAGTAAGATGGTTTCAAAAATTTACTAATTGAATCCTGGTTTAGTTCTACTTTTAATTTTAATTAATTCACTATTCTCACTTCATACTACGACATACATTAACATGCGACATATTAAATAAGACATGGAAAATAGAAATTGATGTAAGAGTTGTTAAGAGTGCTTTATGTTTTTATCTTCTCTTTTGAAAATTAATGTTCAAGCTATCGCCGAGCAATAAGGGAGTGGCTGTTACGCCGTGAGATGTTCAGAAGGCGGATGTTGGCTGAGCTGGAAAGAGGTTAACATTCGAATTTGAAATCAAATGATCAACATGGTCTGGTCGGATTACACGGAACAGTGCATTCGATAGTTATAAGTTCTTTTGTTTAAGCGCAAAAGGATGATCCAAAGTTTGGTTAATAGTGGAAGTCTATTTCAGAACGTCAAGAAGCAGCAGAACGTAAAGTGTCTCAGTTCATCATGGGACTTCAAGAGCAACAAGAACCACCACAGCTTGAACAACTGCAACCAATGTTACCCATGCTTTCATTTAATGGGATGAACTTGCTACCAGCGCCAGCGATGTGGGTGAATCAACAACCATTGGAAGGAAATCAACGTAACATACCAATAATACCGATGTTACCAGCGCCTATAGTAGCACCCAGAATTCCCCCCATGCTTCCTTTCTTGATTCCTAAACAATTACAACAGGAACAGCAGCAGCAGCAGCAACAGCAACAACAACAACAACCACCAATAGTGCCAATTAAATTGATGCCACCACAGGTGACTCAAATTCTATTTAGATATAAATTATTGGAATGAATGATAACTAGACGGATATTGATGTTTAATAGTACTAAAATGTATTTTTTTTTTTAATTTAACAGATATTGAGCAGAGAAGAATCAATAATTCAACCTATTGGATCGGATTCAGGAAAGCCAAGTACCACACCGTTGCAAATTCGTGATGATTCTATGAATAGGTAACAAATTGAATGAACTTTATTCCCTCCCATTTGATTATTTAGTTTACGAAGTTTCTGTTGACACTGTTGATTTTTCATGAAATGTAAGAAAAATATGCATTCAGAGCAAATTATCTGATATTTCCAACTTAATTTGTATATCTTTTCTTCAAAAGAAAAAAGAAAAATTTGATTGAGGGAAGGAGAAAGGGAAAATGAGAATGGAAAAAGGACTGAATTTTATTTCTTTCATTATAACCATTTGATTAAACAGACCTTTTTCTGCTCTTCTGTCATTGTCAAACCAATAAAGAAGTACAATAATTGCAGGCTTGATTTGGAACAGAAGAAGATACCTGTACCTGTAGTTGATCAAGTAAAATTTGTATATCTCTTATACTGCTTCTGAAAGATAAAATTCTACTTCAAGGATGCTTCTAAAATCTTATGTTCATTCTCACAATTCTGTTAAACTTTTCAGCCAATACCAATGACATTTGATGGAATTCCAGATCGTGATACTATCTTTAAAGAGTTACGATCACGAGCACAAGTACATTTGATTTTATACATTTTTTTTTAAATGTTCATTTGAATAAACAAACTTTTACTCATTCCATTAGCAATCTCTCTAAACAAATAGTTTAATTTGCTAAAATAATGTAAATTTTGAGTACTCCCAATTTTAGCGAAAGAAAGATGAAAAAATATTGGAAGATGAACAGAGAAATTAATTATTGCCATACTTTTCGCAGTCCTGAGAGAACTTTGCTATTTGATTTGTATTTTAGATGCAACAACAAATATCGCAAACTATCCTACCAGCAGCAATGACACCACCTTTAATTCAAAACGTTGTTCCACCAGCTCAGATTAATTCAGACGAGATCTTTCGAGAGTTGCAACATCGAGCTCTTCGAATGCAAATAGAGCAAGATCGATTGGAAGCCGAACAACGAGCAGAAGTAAGCATACAGTTGTAAATCTGTTATTTTCATACAAATTGTTAAAGATTAATGGTGACATCTGTCTGATCATCTGATGGTGTAGTATTTTAATGCAAATAGGTGTAGGCTAATTCAGTTTATCAACGACTCTGAGAAAAGTGGAAAATTACATTTTGTTCTTACACAGAAAGAGAAAAGTATTGATGCTGAAATACCAGTACTAATGATCGCTGATACATTTCCGAGACGAACAGTCGAAACGGTGGTAGAACAAATATCGGAGGATACTACTACTATGACTACTGCTATCAACATCGAGGCAACAACAAAGGGCAGAAATTCCGCCATCTCATCGGAATCTGTCCCAGCCTTCTTCAAGTATATTTCTTTTTCTCTAATCCTTGACAAATCTTTCATTTCTGTAATAAAATTGAGTTCTTGCCCATCGAAAACTTTTAATTATTTCCGATATACCGAAATCTACTCTGAATTTGATTCATATTAAACATTTAATATAGATTTAAAATTGCAGTATTTTTAACAAAGGAATTCAAGAAACCGAGATTACCAGTTCTTCCGATAAAGAGCAAGAAATAAGTGTAAAGAACGACGTAGCTAAGGCTGGACCGGAGGTAAGTTAATTGATGCAGCAGAGCAGCAATAGATGAAAGTAGTATATACAAAGATTCATTACCAATCCTTTTTTTAGCATTCAACCGAAGAAGACACTTTTGGTGAAATGTCAATAGCTGAAAATGACAGAGTTGGATTGGTCGTGAAGCCAGATGAAACCGCACCACAAGTCAATTTCGTTCAAGGTGTCTTTTTTTTTTTTCGAACTGACTTGTAAGTGGGATAAATGTAACTCATCATGAGAGCTAAAGGAAAAGGTCATGGAAAATGTAAAATGACATACCACTCACTTAATGAGATGTCCCCTTCAAAATTCAAATTCCTTTAGAACCTTCCAAACTGAAAACTCGATGTCAGACGTAATTATTTACACTAAATGTTTTAATTCAGAATCTGCTACGACAGAAGCACCAGTAAGTATTGGCACCTCAGAAGAGGCTCATTCAGAATCGTTCAAGTCTGCATTCCCAAATGAACCGGATGATACGCATGGTAGTGACATGTTGGGCACTCCAATGAGACTGCTCGAAACCCCACAGATCCAATAAAAATCAAATCTGTATAAAAAAATGTATGATTTCGTAAATTATTTTGTTTTCCTTAAAATATTCCCATAAAAAGAGGCAAAAAGCCTGCTACTTTGTACTTTTCACCAATTATGTCACCAAATATAGACACCTCGGACCAATTCAGATTTAGTGCAGTGAATTCTCTCCCTTTTTTTCTCCTCACTTTCCCTTAGTAGTTCTAGACGTATATCAGTTTCCCGTAAGAAACATTCATTGTTAATCAGCAAAATAGCATCATTTGATGCTTCCACTAATTACTCGACTTACGATAAAATACAGTGACATTCGCATAAATCTCACATACCCCAAGTTTAAATGAGCAATATATTAAATGCGTGAAGTTTTTTCAACAATAAGAAAGTACAAATATATAAAACGATAAGCTCAGTTTTGGTCTTTTTTATCTGCATACAGACCTAAACACTAACATTTGATAAGGAGATATAATGACGTATCTGCAAGTCTTTAACATTCTGGAATGGTAGCTAACCCAAGGCTTTTCAGTATTGGATATTCTACATTGTTTAGGTCAAAAGTCAGATGAGCGCGAATGGATCTGTTAATATCAAAATTTTCCGAAACAGGAGCCTATTTCAATTTCACTTATTTGTAATATTCATTTTTTATTTTGTAACACTTCTTGTGGAATTTTTTTGAGAATAAACTACTATAAAGCACTGTTCTACATGCAATTTAGTTTATACTATTGAAGGTTCATTACTTCTCATTGTATCAGAAACAAAACAAGCAATTGAGAAAACAAAGAATATCATTACTGAGAAGACCATAACAATTATGTTGAATATTTATTTATTTATTTTTCAGTAAGCTCTTCATCTCTCCATGCACGCCAGATAAAGAGAAATCGCAAACCCAAAATATTGTAATCCCACATACCACTGTAAAGCATTAATAAATCACACCGTGGAAGCACTGCCTTCTAACTTCATCACAAACGATTAAGAGCGCCACTCATGCTGATCTCAGTCTTCTGCAACTTCGGAAAATATCACATAGACTACTATCTTCATTGCGACAACTAAATTCCGCCTATTATTCCTTGATTGCTGTCAAACAGAGATCCTTGAATAGCACTAGGTGGTCTCCCATTTTAGAGCTCCCACTCAAAAAGAATTCTTTATAGATAAACACT
>NW_018108248.1:166819-172585 GCF_000183805.2 Loa loa
CAATTATGTTGAATATTTATTTATTTATTTTTCAGTAAGCTCTTCATCTCTCCATGCACGCCAGATAAAGAGAAATCGCAAACCCAAAATATTGTAATCCCACATACCACTGTAAAGCATTAATAAATCACACCGTGGAAGCACTGCCTTCTAACTTCATCACAAACGATTAAGAGCGCCACTCATGCTGATCTCAGTCTTCTGCAACTTCGGAAAATATCACATAGACTACTATCTTCATTGCGACAACTAAATTCCGCCTATTATTCCTTGATTGCTGTCAAACAGAGATCCTTGAATAGCACTAGGTGGTCTCCCATTTTAGAGCTCCCACTCAAAAAGAATTCTTTTATAGATAAACACTACAATTGACCCACTGTTTTATTACAACAAACTTTAAATTTGAAGGTGACATCGTAAAATGTCACTAATCAATATACAATCGTATAAAACAACATATGCAATACGCCTGCAACAAAAGCAAGACAATCCCGGAACTGAAAACAAGAAAAAGGAAAAAACCCGGACACGTAAATCTCATGTCTCCAGCTGTGAGGTGACTCTGGATTTTATTAATAGCAAGGTTCATTTTTTTCCTCTACCCTTATATTGCGTGACTTAAACAAAACTTTACGACTAGCAATAAGCAGCAGAATGTGGCATGCAACGGCTGTAGGCCCGGCAGTTCGAAGCTGAGCTTCCATCCCGCTTCAAACCCATCAGATGGATGGGACGGTATTTGTTTCCAAAATGTTTTTAAGTATTTTTAAACGCTTAAAAACACCAAACATTTTTATCGCTGTAAAAACATTACTTTGTACTTCGTATTCGTAAATGTTTTTAAAGCAATAAAAAAGTATGCCACTTTCTGAGCCCTTTTGGTTTATTCTAAAATATCTAGAAAACAAGTGTCCTTTGCAAGGTGAGTGATATGGTATTTCACTGGTTTTCAACGACTGAGTACCATGGGAACAGTAAAGACATATTTACTGGGAAAATAATATGAAAAGTTGACCAAATAGTTTAAAGAAGAATCTTTTCTTCTTTAACAAGACAAGAACACTAATAGAGATTTGGTAGGAAAGCAGCTGTCATAGAAAGATGAAAATAAACGAGAAAAACATTCAGTTACCAAATTACAATTTATAATTACTACTATTTTTGGCGCCAATTACGATCGTCGTCAGCTGCTCCTCTGCGCTGATGCTGAGATGTACCACGAACTGAAAATGAAATTTGATAAAAAAAAACAACGCATGAACTTCGAAATGAGAACGTCAAACTTCTTTGCTAAGGAATTATGAAAGTCACATCAATGAGACAGACTAATTTTGAACTCGGTGTATCAAGCTTACGTTAGTGAGATGCATACATATAACGAACCAGATGTTTTCGAGAGTACCTTTTAAGCATAGAACAAGTAATTTTGGACCTGAACTTTGCATAGCTAAATTACATCGTTAAAAATCATGGAATAGTTTTCAAGTGTGGTCTCTTGACAAGAGGAAAATAAAAACTAAACACAAAATGAAGACTGTTAAAATGAGAAAAAAGTTACATGATTGTGCACCGTGACCATCACCAGTACGTTGCATGGATCGACTCCATTTGCTTGTACCTGTACTTGTTTCATTACTACCACTTCCTTCTAATATTCTTCCAGATGGAGCACCATTTACTGGAGCACCATCTGCCTGACGGGACTTTGAAGAGCGCCACAGCTGACTTGTGGGAGCTAAACAACTCAGAGATTATAAAGCAGTTTCTGATATCAGTTGAATGGCAAATGTAAATAGAATGTCCATGGAGATACAAAATAATTTCACATCTAAAAATAGTCGCGAGTGATCTCGTTTATTTCTACAACTCGTCGCAAAGCTTTCAAAAAGCTTTAGCTAATCGCAGAGTATGTAAAAGTCTCTTACCTGCTAGCAGATGCCCGTTGTGATGAATCGGCTTGATCACGTGTTACAATCATTCCTCGTCTCCATGGTCCTGCATCAGTTGGAGAGGAAGTGGCTACAGCTTTCGCATCATGTAGCTGAGAGCCGGGTGGTTCTCCACGTTTTTCCATAAATGATTGCTACAAAACTTAATCATTTTATTCAAAAAAACAAAATAAAGAACCTAAAATAAATCGCAAGTGGCAGAATTTGTATGAAAGTGAAATTCTGGTTATCTGATACTTGTCCAACAACATGATCTCTATCACGTTGTGTTACTTGTCCCTTCCTCCAATTTGTCGTTGTATCTGCTTCACCGCGTGATTGTTCTCGATCAGAGAAGCGTGATGGCGCCGCAGGACGTTCAAAATTACGAGCTGGTCCATCTTGTTGTCTCTGCGATCCAGTGACATTTCCACGTACCCATGATCCACTATCAGCTTCGGATATGGCCTGAAAAATTTCCGATTCGACCAACCGAACAGTGAAACAACTCATATAATTAGTCGCTGCAAGAGTCTGAAAATTCCTTATAACAGTAAAAACAAACATTATTAACAATTGCACCACTTTCGCGATGGCGTTCACCTTCCACGAAACGTTCTCCAAACGATTTTGAAGGAATAGTTCGAAGTTGTGCTGGCTGTGCACTTTTACGCCAATCCAAATCCATGTCTGAATTTTCAACTGTTTCCCGTTTAGGGGGACGTTGTGCTTCACGGACTGCTCTTCGTTCTTTCTCCTGTTCTTCTCTCCTTGCTTGCTCTGCTGCTTCCTTAGCTTTCATCATTTCTCTCTCACGTTCCTGAAAAAGTATGAATATAAATAAAGGTTCGATTCTTTAAAACTCAGGAAGGGACCCTGAGGTATTCTGCACCATTATGCAATTATAGCACAACCTGGAGCCATTCTCGCCTTCGTTCTTTCTTCCGAAGTTCATGGCGTTCTTCAAGACGTTTTCGTTTCTCATCTTGCAGTTTCTTCTCCCACTCCTCCATTTTTTTATTGAAATCTTCAGCACGTGCCTCTTTAACCGATTTAAGGAATGCAGCCGCATCCGGATCCTTACGTACTTTTTGCATGCGTTCATAGACAGCAATTGCATTTTCATGGTCTTTGCTAAAAAGTTGGATAAAACAAAATGAAATTCGCTTTTATAATGACTCGACAATATCAATTCACTGTTTTCATATGCATCGTTCAGATAAAACTGCAACAATTACAATCTATCCAGTTGCAATATATTTCTTATTTTACTCTGTATACCTGCTATCATTACATTACCCAATTCTATCCTTCAAAACATTCAGTGCGCATGGATATTTTGAAATGAGGAAAGACTAAGAAATCAAAACAAATCAAATCAGTAAATTTGAACATACGTTGCATTTTCAATACGACGCTTCTCATAAGCGTCATGGTTTTGAGGAGCTTTCACCGCAAAATTATCCGAAATAGCCTTGCGTGCTATCATTTCCTGCAGATGATAAGCACGGATCAGATGATCAAATTTCTTTTCTTGTTGCTGCAAACGAGCTTGCTGCTCACGACGTTGTTCATCCAAACGATCACGCTGTTCACGAAGTACTAAAAAAATTAATAATAAACTCAACTGACATCATAATTAATGAAATAATCACATAGTCAGAAGGCTATGTACAGACCTGAGTCAGGATCCATGTTTTGGAAGGCTTCTTCGCCGTGATCTTTTACAATAGCCTGATATATCGGAGTTGCTTGGATTTTTTTCATTTTTTCTGCCCGTACTTTACGATCAATCTCCTCCTGTTCCGCAAGCCTCCGCAGTTTTTCTTTTTCGATATTTTCCTGTTCTAAACGGCGCATTTCTTCAGCTCTTCTCTGTTCTTCCTTCCTGTTAGCTTCCGCCTGGGCTTGTTGACATTTCTCTAATTTCTGTCGTTCACTAGTTTCCTTATAACTTTCAATTTTCTTCCTTCGCAAGAGTACCCGTTCGTAATCCGCATCTTTGTGATATGAATATATCGCCGCATGACGCTTCAACTAAAAAGAAGGAAGGAAGTACTAAAACGCAAAAGTGCAATTAAAATTTTAACAGAGGAGCATTTTAAAGACTTACGTCTTCAGTAGCGGCCTTCTTAATTTCTTCATAATCAAGAACCTGAACAACGTCTCGCAGGCTATTATACATTGACTGAAGATGATTTCGAATATCCTCGACAGCTACCTAAATAATGAAAGTTATAGAGAAAATCCAACATAGTTCCTCCGGAGATCACATATTATTATGTGGTATTTTTGTTGAGTGATTTGTTGAAAATAAAAAAAATTTTTGGTTAAAAAACTCCATATATCGGAGTGTAAAAATCCATGAAAACATAACGAATTATCGTTAAAATTGTAACTGATAATGCCCGTAAAACCATCCGAACGATACTTATGGCATCACATGCACAAATTAGCAGTCCAGTTGCCCATTCCATGATTATTTATCAAACGCATGCATTCAGTATCGAAGATTCAAATTATATCTTTATGCTACTGCATTTTATGCATGAGAAAATATGTACAAATATGCCAAACCTGCTCTGCTTCACCACCAAAACCATCCGATACTTCCAAATCGAAAAATCCAGAAAGCGCAGCATCAGCTGCCCCAAAGTGAATTGATCCGCCACGATGATCAATGCGAGCCTATAAATCAGTCCAAAACAAGCCTAGAATTGGTCCGCATCTGTCTACAATACATAACTACCGCTTAAAACATTTTTTGCAACCAAAAATTTAAGCACCTTTTAACAGCTATCATAAGAAAACCAGATGAACCTACCTTGACATAGCGATGCTTTGCTATATCCACCAAAAAACGCTCTAGCTCATCACCACTATAAAATGGAATTACTTTCTGGATACGCTCAATTGAGAGTGTATCATAAATGACCGAAATTTGCTTTATAATTTTTGTAGCTGTGACCCCTTTCAGGGCTTCAACATATTGATTGTATTCAGCCTTGTTCAGTTCTGTAACTTTTGTTAGTTCCGCTTGGATCTCATTTGCAAGACGTAGAGGTGTAAAATTACACTCCAACAATCTGAAAAAAAAAAAAGGGATTCAATAGGGAAGCCTTTGATTTCTTTAATGTAGCTTTACAATAAAAGATTTAGAAGAACAAGGAAAACAGAAGCATTAATACAAATCTTATATCCTTTAAAAGAAATGCGCCGGCTTGTGACGGTGTTGAAAAGAAAAAATTAATTTTAATAATATGGTATCAGTTACCAAATCAATTCATTTTTCACCAGTTATTTAAATCCAATGACCTTAATAAACCTACATAAATCCATGTTATCACTATTTTAGTGATTGTATCCTACCATACTTTGAGATTACATAAATATTCACATAGCATAATGAAGGATATATGTCTGACTTGATTTTGTTAAAAATGAGTGCAAAAACCTTTTACCGATATAGAGTACGTGCACTTTCCACAGCAACATCCGGCAGATTCAGACGAGTGATCTCTTTTAAAATTCCAGCTCTTGTAGGCGCTACTGGTAAACGAAGAAGATTCGACAGCAACCTAAAACAATCAATGACGAATTTCTAGCCATAGAGTGTGGAGACGAAATTCATTTTATGGATCCTTTATTTTTAAGCTTCCAACTAATTATCAGTCAAAATCTATCGAACACGAACAAAGATTTCAACAAAATCATTTGTCCTTGCAATTCAGTATTAGCAATCAATTGCCTGAAGAGGAGAAAAAAAGATTGCGGCATTAAATGATCCACTCTTAAGTTTTAATTTTCCTATGAAGAAATCAAGTTGAACAAACAACTC
>NW_018108248.1:173058-175328 GCF_000183805.2 Loa loa
CCAAAATACTAGTGCGAGACTGAAAAACAATTAACGATGAAACCAAGACATTCTTATGTTATGAATTGTTTAATTGGTAAAAAAAAAAAAGTTGAGGGAACTGTATCATTTAACGGCGAAAACAGTGAAAGAATATCACTTTTTTAAATCACGCTAAATGAAACTATTTTGCACGCTTAGATGGATCGCCTCATTGTGAAGCAACGAGATGAAACGAGAACGTGCACCGAAATCTAATAATATCTCAACTAACTTCGAACCCAGTTACCATAGTGCCCGTTAGAATACAGACCAATAGACCATCAATCTACTTCTTGAAGACACAATGGAAAAGATTTTGAAATTTTTTAACTGATGCAGACTTTGGTTTTTGACGGTAGCAAATGGGATGCGTGCGATCCCCCTGTTGGGAGTTAAATATTCCCCACAGGTTGAATACTGCCAACAGGAAAAAAATGTGATACAAAACATATGTAATGAAATAACTACAACATATCACTTTCCAATAGAATAAAAGATGTCTTTAATGATTCGAAACAAAAAGCTCATAGGATGGAAATATTTAGTATGTACCATGAGTACTAGATGACCTTGCTAGAAGGTTTTTAAATACAGTAATAAAGGACCTTATCATAGTAATTGACGTAACTTGCTGGTTTAACCATGCGTTCATCTTTATCCTTGCTTAGTTGCATCATACCATGAACATCTTCCGCACTTCTGTATGCTTCCTGCCATAATTCCATTTGTATTGCTGTATCCAGTTGTATTAAACGTGTGTCTTGCATTAAAGTCAAAGATTCTGCACTTGTTAATTTCACCCTAAAATAAATGATATTATCATCATCAGTGATGAAATTCGCATTCCCATTTATATGCATCCCCTTAAAAGGTGTAAGAGAAAATTAAAGTTACAAGAGAAAATTATGAAAAATGTGGACTGCACAGATGCAAGTACAGTTGATCGAAATATTCCATGAAAAAATAATGGTGATTTTGAATATAGCAGTATCAGCAGAAACTTACACATGAGCCAAATGCTGGTGCTTCTGAATTTGTGTTAAATGTAGTCGAAGATTATCACACAGTTTACGGAACTCCGTTCGCCGCTGATACTTCGCACAGAACTCAAATGACTGTCTAGCAATACGATGATACAGCTGCTCTACCTCAAAATTTGTTCAACTATTATTTACCTTTCTCTTTTATTCCCCGTTTGAAAAAACCTACCTTACTTCCGCTCGTTCAGTATACTCAGCTACTTTGCTTACATATTATAGCAATGTTCAATAGCACTTCAAAGTTCAATATCTGATTGGTGAAAAGATCAGTGGAAAGTAATTCTCTAAACATAAACAAACCAATACAAACCACAGCAGTATTTCTTAATAAATCAAGACAGTTTCGATAAGAATCCCATAGAAAACGCAACCAAGGACTCAACACAGTTCGATCCATTCGATCTTGTGCAGCATCACCAGACACAGCTGACAATAACAAACTAAAACAATTCCTATGCAATCATAAATCAAATCTACCCAAGCATTTAATACCAAATATTGAAGAAAACATACTTTTCGGGAGCATCGGCTTGATCCAGATCATCAATTTCTTCAACCTTTTCAATAGAAGTCTTCTGCGCTTCCTCCGTTTTCTGTTGCGCAAGCTCCAGAAACCGCTGTATAACAGTTTCAAGCGATTTAATGGCAACCTGAAAAATTTTCAACAAGACCTGACTTCTTTTAAATCCCTAACACAGGAAAGAAACTTCTGCACATTTTCTCGTAGCCTTTGATGGAAATACTTGAGCAGATTGAGCAGTAATGATATATAAATGGAAGAAAATTTTAGAACGGAGAGACCAGAACATGTACTTCTAAAACAGTCATACTTCATTTAAACCACACTGAAAACTAAAAGAAAACAATAAAAAGGGTCCTGAAAATTTTATAAACGACCTGTTGAGTAAGTGTTTTATACTGGAAAAGTGCATCTTTGGCCATATGTGGGCGTCGTAATGAAACACAAAGTTCCATATGCTTCAGCATGATTGCTTCGTGTGTTTTCGTCCACTGCTTGTGGCGTTTTGACTAGAAGAACATGTGATTATCAGAATGAAAGAGCACAACGATGCTTACCTCATTTTTGAAGGAAAAGCTGGCTCTTGATTACTGAAACAGGAAATGCCACGTAAGAAAGAATGTTGAAAAACCAACATACGACTTCTTCATTCCAGGTACCATGAGTAGGGCCATCCTTCCCAACAAAAA
>NW_018108248.1:175637-188127 GCF_000183805.2 Loa loa
GCGTCGTAATGAAACACAAAGTTCCATATGCTTCAGCATGATTGCTTCGTGTGTTTTCGTCCACTGCTTGTGGCGTTTTGACTAGAAGAACATGTGATTATCAGAATGAAAGAGCACAACGATGCTTACCTCATTTTTGAAGGAAAAGCTGGCTCTTGATTACTGAAACAGGAAATGCCACGTAAGAAAGAATGTTGAAAAACCAACATACGACTTCTTCATTCCAGGTACCATGAGTAGGGCCATCCTTCCCAACAAAATAAATACTGTTGGGTCAGTAAGTTAGTGCAGACTTAAAACTGCGAGCATAAAAGTTGTACTCTCTAACACTCTTAATCTGCTATACCACCTGATCTCCCAAAAATCTGTCGGCAGAAATCAAAAAATATTTGTAAATTGGTGCTTGAAGATATGGCAACCAAGGATACCATATTTTTGATTAACCAATTCTTCATTTGTTTAGCACTCCAAAATGTATCCACATGACTAACTTGTCATGAACAATGATTATAGCTGGAGTGCATGTATGAACAGCGAATTTGAGGAAACTACAGCAATTTTCATAATATGCTTTAAAATATTTTGAGAAAAGCAACTCACTTTTATGGTTTCATGGAGCGTTTCCAATGCATCCATTTCCTTGCCAACAGAAATAAGCTCATGGGCACGTTTAAGTGCCGTTTCCGGTTTTTGGAAAAAATTTGGAGGCATGTTACTTTCCTTTTTTTCGCTTCTCTATTTCAAAGTATAGCCTCCTTGGAATTGAGCTTTCAGTGCTGAAATTTAACGGAAATTTAACTTATTTGCTTTCGGAATCAGTACCAATGAAGACTAGATGCCAAATCGAGGGTAAGAAACTGAAAGTAATCCATATCATATCAAAATCCCAAACAAAAAGCCAATACGACAAAATGGCCTAGTAGCTAATGCGATAAATCCTTTTCAGTTTGCTGACCATAACGAACAGTTTTATGGAACTAGTTATGAAAGTATTGTCGAAGGTTTACATTTAACATGTAACATGATAAGCGCTTTGGTGGTGCGAATTATCCGGACTCCAACAGTATTCTCACCAGAAACTCTCCTTTCCAATCTCAAGAAGCATCCCTTAAACTTATCGAAATAGTGTATTAAATCTACGAATTTTGGATATAATTTGCTAGATGGAAATTATTTTCCGATCGAAACAACTACGAAACATATATGTCCATACGGCAGTAAATCATTACTAACATGCCAGAATCCGAAGACCTGACTTACAAATCGATAAAAATTGAAATTTTGCATTAAACAGAGCAATTATGCGGACGAAACTTGATGACGCAAGGACGGAATTAGATAACAGTGTCCCTAAAATAAGAAGCAAAAGAATTCCGGAAAAAAACCTCAATAGCAGCTAAATCTACAAATGATCACCTTTACCCAGTCAATCTATTCCGAAATGAAGGAAACCGGAAAAGCACCAACTGAGACCCGGAAAACTTACTGTAAGCCTAATCTCATCTACCAAAAATGAAAAAAACCCTACAGAAATTGTGCACTAACACAATTACCGCAGGACTCAAACATCTGCTGCAGCTAAAGTGCTGTAAAATTTCTTTACTGACACATGACCGGGTGTGGTAGGTTGGGTGGGTAACGGTTTGGGTAGGTAATCTTTTTTTTTTATATTGGGTAAAATAAGTTGCGAAGTACATTACTTGGCTTAAGAGGATCATAGGATTTCCTGGCTGATTGAGTGGCTAAGAGAATTTTGGTAATATAGGGAGGGAAGAAAGGAGGAGAGAAAGAGTGAATTGACTGAGAAGAATGACTTACTTATGCATATGTTAATTACTTTCTAACCATATGTATGCATACTTGAACTCAACCTTCCCTGCCTTATGAAATGGGAAATGGAAATAAACAGAGGATCGAAAATACTAAAATTGGCTCAAAAATGACATTACTAACTTGAAGTAAGGAAAAATAGTTGAACTACTGAGATGTTTCACTTTTGTAATTACTTAATGTGAAGTATATGGGGAAATACAAAATCTTTCCAGTTTGTTTCGTTTCTGAAACCAATCGTTGTTTCCAGTTCTGCAACTGATTCATTAGATCCAAGGGATTCGTTTATAACTCGTCTCACCAGTAAAGATTGAGATAAAAATCAAACTCAAGTATATATGTGAGGGTTAGAATGCAGTAAAGGTTTCTTCTGTGGAAATATTTTGTTTATGTCTTCGAAATCGATGGTACGTGATCTTTAATCAACAAAGATGATTCACGAATCATTGGTGGTGTGTTCGACCAAGCACCAGTTCTAGTAACCCGTTTTCCTTGGCAATATAAAGAAAGCCTAGTTATTTTTCCTGAGTACAATAAAAAATATAGTCGCTTTCCCGAGCAATGAGAGAAATCCCTCTGTCGTAATCCATCTGTACCTTGACTACCCTGAACCAGCATTTATGAAGCAGTTACTAGTGATTGTTATATCCATCTGAGATATACCGTGGAAGTTTCGGTTTGATGAGACTGTTTTTAATTATCTAGGGCAAAATTTACAGTGCGCAACAAGTAACGACACGCAAGTTTTATTCGGTGTGGAAAGTATGGAATAACGCTGAAGATAGCATCACTATTGTCGTCATTGTCGTTACGGATATTCAGTTCTGAAGTATTTCATTGGTAACATTGTAACTGGTTACACAGTTTTTTGAGGTAATTAATTTCCTTCTATCACTTGATTAACTGACATTTCAGCATTTGATTTGTTCGAGCTATGCTTACTTTTGAATTATAAGGTGGTAAGATTGCCAGAAGAAGAAAAAAGGTAATGGAGACTAGAGTTACCGATATAAAATAGAACAGTACAAAATTTGAAATTTGAAGGATATGGATTAGGCATGTTTATAGATACTGTGTGTCATTGTAGTTATCTACTTGTTAGGGATTTGTTTCATTCTTCATAGGAAGGGACTTTATGGTAGTAAAGTTGGGGATGTCACTTTCATTTTCCGCCATTTTCCGGCGAAGTTTTGGGCGGTGAGATAATCCAAAAGTGAGCAGACCTAAAGAAAATGGCGTCCTACCTTGTTTCTTGTTAAGGAAGTTATAAAGGTATAATATCTGTCGTGAAGTGAGTTGCGATCACTATCACTTAAAGCACCTCCGGATGTAGATAATCGTGTCGGATAGCATGCTGCACAATATATGAGTGTATTATTAGCTCTTTTATTGTTTATTTGGAGAATTAGATTTTGATTGTGTTTTGGTCTGTTTTATTGATAGCTGTTCGAGCTCGGAAGACCATACAAGGTGTCAGACTCTTCCTGTACTCTATTACTTTTTTTGTTTTCCATTTTTTATTTATTTTTTGTTTTGGATTCCCAAGTGTTTTCGAAGTTAGTTTAGAGGAAAACACATTTCCTTTTAGATCAGATTGCGAAATTCTCTGAATGTATTTTTGCTCAGTTCTAAGGTTTTAAGGATATGGTGTCAGGTGATCTCTTGATATTTTGATTTAGGCTTCTGTTAGTTTGACAATTTCAATGCAGTGTAAGTTACAAAAGATTGGAGTTCTGGGTATGAATCCAAAGCCCCGGTTTAGCTACCTTAGATCAAAGTGTAGATTTTGTTCCAGGAACCAAATGGGACTGGCTGGTATGATTGCAGCAGGTACGGTGGCTACAAGCGCTGTCGCTGTAACGGCTGTATGTGTGCCGTTTGTCACTCCAGCATTGCGTAAAATCTGCATACCATATGTTCCAGCTACGCCACAACAACTGCAAAATGTTGCCACTGCGTTGTCAGTGTGTCCAACTAAAGTCTCACCTCTTGTCGATTTGGGTAGCGGTGATGGACGTGTTGTGAGCTGTTTTTTCTTCCTTTTCTGAAATCATTGATAATATTAGTTTCATTCCATGCAAATGCAAAAATATGCAAATAGTTTAGATCGTATGCTTGTTCTCTGTCTCTTCTTTAGATAGAGAACAAGCGTACGATCAATTTTTTTTCCTTTATTTTTTTTTTTTTTTGACGAGGGTAACGAGCAATAGGTGTTGAATGTCATAAGGCGTTCTTTTCGAGGGAATCAAGAATAGCCGTTCGAAATCCTATTCATCCTTTTTTTTTGTCTCAGACTTTGTGCTTTCTTCACCAGAACTGGGATAATGGAACTAATGATGGGGTGAAAGTGAGAATGGACACGAAATACTGGAAGTTGCGGCAGCAAGAAGGAAGCAACTTAAAATTTTTGAAACCATTCTTAACACTGATTTTGATTCAAGTAGCTATTTCACTATCTAGTTAAATTACTGCCACCGGTCTTCTTATTTTCATTAGCTAATAAGCTCCATTATGAAGGAAAAGCGTTCCAGAGAAATAATTCTAAGATCAAATAAGCATTTGTCGTCTTTGGACTTTTTCGATTCCTGATATAGCGCGGTTGACTACTGAACTGTTATATGGTCATTTAACGAAAGAGTGTCCTGGACATCATAATATGAGACTTTTGCGAATATAATCATATACACGCGGATTGTAACCTTATAAGTTTTTAAGAGTTGCTAGATTTGATTGGTTCAGTTATTCCAAAATCGTACATTTTTCATACTTTCAGCGTTGCATATGATGTAAATATTTGTTTTTTATAAAGTATATAATTATTTCTGATAGCTTATGAACAGTATGGACTATTTCTTGTTGTATTTTAAAGCTAAAGCACTTTGATTTAGACCGCTGTAAAGTGCATTCCTAAATACTATGTAGTTTTTTTTTTTTATAGCCGCAGTGGTAAGACTTGCTACGAGAACAAGCAGTGGCAGTGTAGGATGTAAAGGAGTTTATAAATACACGGAAGTAGAAGTATGATATTTATAATGGTTCTTTACGTTTGCTACACTACGAAATCGTCCTCAGGATAAATTATACTCTTGTACGATTTGCTCCATTAAGACTCTATTCCCACTTTTCCATTTGTTGGAGGATACTTTCTACTTTCGTTTTATGTCTTTGTTCTTTTTTTTAACTTAAATATTAACCAGTCGTTGAAAATTCCTAATTTTATATTTCAAACAAGCTCGGTTTTGATGTTTGGAAATCTTACTTCTCACAAATTTGTTTTCAAATGCTTTTGAAAACTAAAGACATGATTTTTACTTGAAGAAATAGTAGCTTGGTAAGATATTGAAATGACTTTGGAAAAGTCAACCCGTCGTGGATTGACAATGTTATTAAATATATTTTTTTAAAATAGTTCTATGGTATCAGTTTTCTGACATGTTGGTATTGTACAAAAATGATAAAATGTTCATACGTAATTTTTATGGGTAAATAAGAAAAGGAGCAGTCTTTCAATTGAGTTTATATTCGTATGTTTTCTCTCTTTTGCATTCGATCTTTGTCCCTTATTGATTTACAAGTTAGCATTGGTGGTCGCTGTAATTCATTCTGCACCAATCATTTTTTTTTTTTTTTTACTACACGTCAATGTTCTTGCTATATTTGGTGGTTTCGCTAACACGAATCGTTGAAAAAAACTTGTGAAAGCTTTCTTCACTATAAGTTTACAGTGATTAAACGAACAGGTTAAGCGTTCTGCATAAAGCTTATTTATTGTGCATGTGCGCATCTCTGCTCCATTTGTTTGTCTCTTTATTTAAATATATGGATAAGGGAAGATTACTCTATGCCTCCATGTTTCGTTTGACATTTTCATTGTGAGGTTTTTAAATCCAGGCTATAGCAAACCTTGCCTGGAAAATGCCTATGCTTACAACAGAAATCGAACGCTCATTGTTTCAGACGCCTTATCTGTTAGCATGTTCTTAATTATAGGATCATTTGAATTATTTAGGAATGAATTCTTTGATACTTCAGCATTATTAGATCAGTTCCTCAAAGACGTAAGCTATAATTTTGATGGACTACTAAGTTCCCAAGATAAAGTAATTTTTCAAGATTTTTATCAACTATTTAAGCCTTTTATTTAAAAGGGTCGAGTGAACGAGGCTATAGAATAAGAGATCCGAGCAAGGACAGACCTATTATAGTCATTTTAATAAAAAGTGAGGTAAGTTTGGTTGATGGTCGGAGAAATAATTTGCACCTTTTACATTTGTAGTCTTAACTATCATTCATTCTTGTGTTGATTTTCATTTTTTTTTTCTGAGAATTTTAGGTCTGTTTTCGAACTTTCTGAAGTGGTGTTTCTTGCGCTTCGAGTAGAGCAAAAAATTTTTTTTTTTCGGAGAACATTGTCCCTTCCCATATTCTTCACAAGCAGAATTTGCCATGCTATCCCTTTTTTGGTAAATATGGTGGAATGCTAGATAAAGTATACATTGCAAACTTTACTGTGAGGACTTTTTAATGAGGCTCTTTGCCTCATTAAAAATGATGGAAGAACATAGTGAGAAGACTTTTGTTATCATCTAAATGATATTTTGTGGAAAATTTTCGATTATTCTTAACTTTTTTAAAATTGTTGATGAGATATTCTCTATCTTTTTATTGGCGAATTATGTAGTAATAATTGTAGTAATAATGCTGCAATATTAGAATAGTTGTCTAGAAGATTCATAGGCCGGACCCTGTGGTACTTCTGCCATTTTGCAATGTCTAAAAAAATTTTACATAATATTGTGGTGGGAAAGAAGTGACTGTTTTTAGTCTAATTAGTGATCCATTAGTTCTGGATTACAAAGTTCCAGATTTTCTGAATCAAGCCGTGCTGGTTCAATGCATTTCAAAATATTTATACACAAAATTAGGGAACAGTATTTTGTCATGGATGCTCGCTACAGCTGAAACAGTGATTTTAATGAACTCACTGTCTGTTATTGTATTATTATTTCTTCTTTAATTGATGCAGTTCACTCGTGTTACTAGATCATTATGTACGAATTTCTTGAAGTATATTTTGTATTGTTACTTTCTTTGTGTTTCAGCGATGAAATTCGGCGAACAGTTATCCAGTCATTTAACTCCGGAATGGCGAAAGCAGTATATTCGTTACGAGGCGCTGAAATCAATGCTGTACGAAATGATGGCAGGATTGCCGACGGAACCGGAAGCTCGGGAACAATACGTTTCTCGGATGGATGAAAAGTTTTTCGCGGAATGCGAACGAGAATTGACTAAAATTAACCTGTTTTATAGTCAGAAAATAGCCGAAGCTCAAGGGAAATTTCATGAATTAAATGCCGAATTAATGGCTTTCAAGGAGGCTTTGGAAAATCGGGAGATACAATCTGTCACAGATTCCGCTCCCTTACGGCAACGAATTAAACGGCATAGTATTTCTGTGCGAAATATCACCAGAGAACATGCAAAAACATCGCAGCAATTGAAACTAGCCTTCTCCGAATTTTATCTGGCACTAGTTCTTTTACAGAATTATCAGCAACTGAATGCAACGGGATTTCGGAAGATTTTGAAGAAGCATGACAAATTGATGGAAAATGAACGGGGTCTAGACTGGCGTATTAGCAGAGTGGAGAAATCATCTTTTTTTCTGAATCGCGAGGTAGAGACGCTAATCAATAATGTGGAACGGGATGTAATCAATGATCTGGAGGGCGGCAATCGACAAGCTGGGATGAAACGACTTAAAGTACCACCATTAAGTGAGAAACAGCATGCTACTACTACTTTTACCTTAGGTCTCTTCCTTGGAGCATTTGTTGTACTTGGTATAGCAATCATTATTTCGTGGTTTGCATCTGAGCCACGACCTACTGAACCGAAATGGGTCGCTGTTCGGCTTTTTCGCGGTCCACTGTTGCTTTTTGTTGCAATTTGGCTTTGTGGTTTGAATATGTGGGGATGGGCGGAAGCTGGTGTCAACCATGTGCTTATCTTCGAAGTGGATCCACGAAATCACTTGACTTATCAGTCGGTGATGCAGATTGCCTCATTTATGTGTATGTTATGGTCTCTTGGTGTATTGGGCTATCTGTACTGTCATCTCATTCATTTACCACCTTTTCTTTTTCCTCTTCTTTTAATGATTATTTGTGTCATCTACATATTCAATCCACTGAAGAAACCGAATAGCATTTTTCAAAGAAACAGTCGTTTCTGGATTCTAAAGCATTGCTTCAGTTGCTTCACCGCTCCGCTGCATTTCGTTACTTTCATCGATTTCTGGCTCGGTGACCAAATGAATTCCTTAGTAACGAGCTTTCTTGATTTCCAGTATTTTATATGTTTTTACACCACAGAAGTGGATTACACCGATTGGACCCTTTCGGCTCGAACAGTGAATATGACAATTAGTGAACCGATTCCTTGGGGTTACGTTGATATCAGTACGGGTCGTGATATGTGTACTAGTTCATCTGGAATCCGTGTTCTAGTATCGATCTTTCCGGCTACGGTTAGGTTTATGCAGTGCCTGCGACGTTTCCGCGATACGGGCCACGCACATCCTCATCTTATTAACGCTGGGAAATATTCTACCACCTACCTCGTCGTTTTTTTCAAATCTCTTAATCACTGGGCTGAGAAAACTGATCCCACTGCAACAAGCATATTCTTTTACTTATGGATTGCATCCTACATTTTCAGCTTTGCTTACACATTTCTTTGGGATATTTTCATGGACTGGGGTCTTATTGATCCATTGGCGCCGAAAGATTCACCCTTCCTCCGCGAAGAAATGATTTACGGTAGCAAATGGTATTATTATGGTGCCATTGTGGAAGATTTCATATTACGTCTCTCTTGGGTGCTTAACATTTCACTTGGTGAGGCTTGGACAATGGAATCTGATTTACTGACCTGTATAACAGCTCCGTTAGAGGTGTTTCGACGTTTTATATGGAACTATTTCCGGTTAGAAAACGAACACATTAATAATTGTGGTCAGTTCCGAGCCGTTCGTGACATTTCAGTAAAACCGATCAAAAAAGGTGATTTGGAATCGTTGCTGTTAAAAATGGATGAAGAAAACGGTGTTAGTCATCGAGGTCAGGATCTTAGGTTACGCGTCAAAAAGCAGAAGAAATCATCCAGAAGTCGAAGACAAATCTTGCGACGCGCGCGATTCGCTCGCATTGCTATCGGTTATCATCCCAACAGCACATCATCGCCTGCTATAGTCGAGACAAGGCATTGATATGTTTCTTATCGCTATTTATTCACTGGAACATATTATCTATTGTCATTCTCTCACACTTTCTTTTAATTCCAGTTCTTTTTTATTCGTTTTTCTTTTTTTTGTTTTTAATAATTCATATGGAATGTATAATGGCAGGATCATACTTCTGTGTAATTTATGCTTGTACAGTTGGGCAAAAACGGAGAGCGTATCAGAGAAAAAGACGGGAATGAGATACGTGAAATTCGGGAAGGAATGAAAATTATATTTTGCTTCTCTTTCGCGAATTTGCAGATAATTTATATCAGGTATTTTGTAAATCTTTTTTGGGCTAATTTGAATTATACTTTCAACTGAATGAAGTTTTAGTTCATGGTACAGGAATTGCCGAGTTTTCCCTTATCAGAAGTGGATTCAGTGTGGATTTTTCAAGTTAATTTATTTGGAGCTATGCAATGCAGTAATATTTGATGTACTTCATGACGGGTTTCACTGGCTTTAGAAAAGTTCTTTTATTACTTTGTTAAATTTCTTTTTGGTATTTTTCGCAATAGAAGAACTGCTCATAATCTGTTAAGGGTTCCTTTCTATTTTTCTAGGTTCAGATATGGTTAAAAAAAATCTGTTGCGAGTAATGATGATAACTAATATTTATAAAGATTACGCATGAAGTGATATTGGGATCTTTTGAAATCCTGGTGCAACTTAAAGCATCGCCTTCCTCATCACCTTTTTCGCCTTTTTCGAGGTAAAAAAATGTGATAGATCTAATTTGAATGTCGCAGGTAATTAACAAAATTGTCTTGATCATCCTATACATCTGTTTATTTAATTTGCTCATCTCATACATTTGTTTATTTAATTTGTCGCATATTTTTGTATTTATTTTCAAAAATATGAATGCATCACATTCCATACGGTCCATCTGTTCAAACTTAATGATTTTTCGCTTTGATTACACATGTCATATTGTTCGCCGATATGTACATCCACAAACTCAGTTCTTTTTCTTTTCCATTTCTTTTGTGTTCCAATGCATATGTGCAGATTTTGTTCTTTGAGACATGGCTCATTTGTAACCGTTTTATAATCAATCATTCTAATTAGTAGAGGTCAAGACACTCTTCGTACATGAAAATTAAGCTGAGCTTAAGGTTAAGCCTTCAAAATTTGTTTAAGAAGACTGCTTTAGGAGGAACTGGAGTTCGTAAGATACTCCAAATAATTTATCAAAAATCTTATGTTATATGTGAAGCGAATTTATTGTATGAGGGAGACAGCGGTTAAGCTTTTTTGAGTTATTCCCATTAAACTAAATCATAATAAAGAAGAGGTGAATTCAGGGTTTCTTGTTTCATCCGCTAAGGACTAGGTTATTATATTTCTTAGTTGTAATAAAAATGAATTTCGGTGTATTACACTTTATGGTTTCCACTGAAAGTAAAAACTGTGAATGTTTTCAACGAAGGAAAACTTAGACTAATGGGGTTTCAAATGTAATTCTACTGTCGATCTCCGGAATTTGATTTCAGATAACATATGTATTTGACCGTGTCGTTATATTGTCCCGTTTTCCATATCACATTTTATGACGTAAAGTCGAATTGTAAAGCAATTATCATAATCTCAAAGTTCTTTTTTTCAAAGCGAACATGATAACAGTTTTTTGTGTATTCATCGTGAGATCTCGTTTAGTTTTGACACTTTTCCGTAGAAAGTGCCTATTTTCATTTTACCTTTATTCCTCAATTTGGCTTTAATTTTTTTTTTATTTTATCAACTTTTTCATCCATTTAATTCTTGTCGAATCCATCCATTGAGCTTGAAAATTTATGTATTTTCTCATTGAAAGTCCTTACATCTTCGGAATTTTAAGAATCAGAATTCTTTAAATTTTTTACTAGAGAAAGGATTGTAATGATACGTCGATAACACTTTTAGCATATTTCTTGTCATTGATCTTATTATTTTGTTGTTTATTTGCGTACAGTTTGTTAAGAGCTCTTCAGGTTTTACAATGTGCCAGAGCAGGTTATTTGAGTGTTGGCCTGGAATTGAACATCCCACTAATACTGTATTCACGGTGGAGGGCTCGTCGAGAATGTCTTTCACACCTTACTAAATTTTATCGTAAAGATATTTTCAAAGCCGATCTAAAGCAATACAAAGCAGCAATCATATTTGGAACTGAAACTTTGGTAAGTTAAGATCTCGCAATAAGTTTGCTGTAACTTTTTGCTTAGCTTAGATTCACGTCCTGGATTTAGTGTTTTCGATTGATTTAGAGATTTAGCATGAAAATCTTCATGTCACTTGTGTGCTACTTTCCAACGTCACGCAGTTAGTTCTTTATGTTCGAAAGTGCCTCTTTAGGTAGAACCAAGACTCTCGCTATACCTTGAGGTAGCTATGCTATGAATACTTCATTTCTACATAAAGTAAACGAAATAAATTTGCAGATGAGTGACTTGTCGATGAAAATTGTAGAAATGAAGATTGGTTCCTTTTTGATAGCTTGTCGTTTCCCATTACCGCCATCTGAGGGGAACACTCAGTGGCTGTTGCTTTCCACCGTTGGAAGTGGCTTTGATAGTGTTTGGTTGTATGAAAAAATTTGTTGATAGTTTTTGCTATTCTGTGTTTTCGCATTGCCTTATTCTTTAGTAATAAATATTTGTTTCTTCATTCATTTCATGATATCTATTGGAAATCACTATTGATTTTTAAATGAGGAAATGAAAAATCATTCGTTTGTTTGTTTTTGGAGTTGATGAAGGTGGTAGCTAGGAACTGGAATTGGAACTAGCACTTCTGGATTTTGTTAAGTATGATATCAGAAACATAACATAGTATTGACTGGAATTTAGATTGGTGGCAATAAGACATCACTTTGGGGTTTTTTCATTTTTTTTCTTTTGCACATCGCGTTTCATCATAATGGCTGCTTCGTTTTCATCTCTAGGTAACAGAAATATGGTCGTTATATAGACCATGATCAGGACGTTTGACGTTTGCAATGGCAGTGGTAATCTTAAATTGATACGGTCTTGAATACTTTGCCTTATGTTAGTAAAGGAGTCCAATATAGAATGGTTTGATTCCTTCTCTTTATGATCAGTAATAGGCGAAGAGGAATACAAAAAAAAAAAGGAAGTGTTCAAAATGCTCAAAATGCTGATGCCAACATATTCCACTGGGAATTGTAAAAAAAGGCTGACGAAATCAGTTGGAAAAAAAAAATTGGGTGGATGATAGTGAAACGTTGATTGATGATAAGTAACAATTTCAGTGTCATTTGAACTATTTCCGTAGAGGCCTTAGTTTTTCTTTTAGTCTCTTCTACTGTAAAAGATCCAAGAAAACAAATGAATTCCCTTCTACTGTAAAAAGACCCAAGAAAACAAA